>NW_028270141.1:41855973-42155973 GCF_037043375.1 Chiloscyllium plagiosum
TGAAGTGCTTTGTAGTCAGTGGAGTATCTTTGAAATGTTTTATTGCCGGAAACATGGCAACCAATTTGTGTACAATAAAGATTGTACAAAAGGCCAAGTAATAATCACTGGATAATCTGTTTTCATCTTATTTGAGGGATAAATATTATCCTGGAAAGTAGGGAGAAGTTCCTTGCTCTTAAAAAAAATATGTAATGTAGTCATTGGGGTCTGAGCTGAAAATGTTTTGCTGGAAAAGCGCAGCAGGTCAGGCAGCACCCAAGGAGCAGGAGAATCGACGTTTCGGGCATGAGCCCTTCTTCAGGAATCATTGGGGTCTACCAAGACTGTTTATAGGACCTCAGGTTGAGGCTTTATCCTAAATGGTATCTCTGGCAATGCTGCATTCACTTTGAGATATGAATTCTTAGGCTGACGCTTCAAAGAAGTACAAAGTGGGACTTTAACTCTCAAATGATAATCATTGAGCTAGCACTGACACTTTATATTCCTGTTTCTCACTGTTCATTTGAGTGTGACTCCCAGCTGGTAACTTGATGTCAGTGATTCCATTCTTGGTATCTGCTGCTACTTGCACTTTCATCAACATCTTGTCATTGGTACACATTGCTGCTACTGGGTGAAGCATTAGAGGAATTCATAGGCCTAGCTTGCATTCAGATTATAATAAATGCCCATATTATTTTATTCTGTTATATCTCACCATATAAAGGAAAGCTGCAGTAGTTTTCAGAAGCTGTGATGATCACATGATGTACATTCTTGTCTGGTGCTCAGTCATGACACGAGTGATGCAAATAAATAATTTTGTTTTATTTTTTAGATGAGAAAACAGCTGGCTTAGATTGTGGCAACATTACGAATTGTGGTGATAAATTGGTTGAAGATGGGTGCCTCCATGTGATTTCATTGGGGTCTAAAGAAATCATGCTGCAAGTTTGGGCTGATTTGAACATAGGTGGCTTTATATTCAGGTAGAGTACTGAATGAAGATAAATATAATACAGGATGTCTGTTTCTATTATCAATATGGGTGAAAGAAATTTGCTGCTGTTATAAAAACATTTCAACACATTTTATTTAATTCAGCAATGGAAGTTTAAAAATATTTGTGGATTTAGATCACTTTGATTGAATTATATTATTCTAAAATGTTTAGAGCTATTTATCTTTATAAAGCATATGGTATTATTCCATAAACAAATTTTTGTGCTTCGTGGAAGTGATCTGTGTTAGGACAGACAGCAGTGTGAAACTTAAACTCAAATTGTCCTGCCACAACAGATTACAAAATCCATATTCCAGTATGCACAGTTAAAATTAGTACCAACCATTTTAAATTCATCTTTATTTTCTTGTTGACCTGAATACCAATGCAGTGTAGTTAATTTCTCTTTCTCTATGGTTTTAAGCAGAGTTCATTTATTACTTTGTTTCTGACTATAACGTGCTATTCTAGCAATGAAAATTGTGGTTCATGTATTGTTTAAGCTTAGATCATGGCAATAAGGGTAAGTCAGAGGTTGTGGATTCAAGCCTCGTTCCAAAGACTTTGAACACAAGATATTGTGTTGTATTGAGAGAGTACTCCACTGATAGGGCACCATTTTTTGGATAAGATGTTACACCGAGTCTCCCCTTTCAATCAAATATGAAAGATTCCACAGCACTTTTTCAAAACAGAACAAGAGTTGTTTCCTGGCCAATAATTATTTCTTAACCAAAATTATTGAAGCAATTTATTGGCTCATTTTATCATTGCTTATTGTGGAAGCTTGCTGTTTAAAAATTGGTTGACAGGTTTCCAACCTGACACTGACTGCACATCAGAAATATTTAATTGGTTGTAAATTGTTCTGAGAATACCTTAAGATGTGAAAAGCTTGATATCAATGTAATATTTCTTTAAATTATACATTGCAATTTCTCAATTACTAAAATTACTTGCTTCCTGTAGAATTTGCATTGATCCAAATGATGACTTGAAACCAGGCCTGCTGGCACAAGCTGAGTCACAAGAAAACATTCTAACCCCAGGAAGGTGGCAGCACTTGGCATTAACCTATGTCCAGCACTCAGAAAATAAGTGTATTCATGGCAAGCTTTCACTTTGGATGTCTGGACAAAGGTATGTATATCTGGTTCTCTATACGTAGCTTATCAAATAATTATGAGCATCCATTTGATCACTACCTTGATCTTCTAAATTTAAAAAATTATTTTGAGATGTGGAATTACTAGTAAGGCCAGAATTTGTTGCTCATAATAATACAAAGTGTCTGATTTTTTATTTTAAGTTAGGATGTTTATTGATGACATATAGGCTTTCTGTGTATCTGAAGCTAATTATTAACTTGTAAGTATTTCTGTAGCCACAGTATTCTTTTTACAGCTATCTCTGTTATTGATCAAAATATATCCAGCAGATATCCTAGACCCTAAATACTATTTGTATTCAAAGGCAAGTGTAAGATATTGTATTCCAAATGTGATTTGATTGGTCCACTACGAGGCTTTAAGCAAAACACACTTTATTCTTACAGCATAGTTAAAATACAAACAAAAGAAAGATTTGGCATAACTTTAACTCTACTGAAATACTTAACAAAATAATACATTATTTAACTACTAATCATCAACTTTTCCAATATAGCAGCATCCTATAAACGCATCCATGGTAAAGGGGAGTATGTAGAAAAATAGATTTATCTTTGAGTAAGGAGTTAGTCAAAAACAGAAATGCTGGGACAAAACACTGAATAGATTACATGAAGCTGAGTACGTTCAAGTGCAGGTGTATGTTTGCTCCAGCAAGAAGTTATCACTGTCTCCAGTCTAGGTATTAATATCATATTTACCTTGCATCTACTGGTGTGTTAGGAAAAGATGTTTCTTCTGGTTTGAGTACTCTCAAAGGGGTACTTTTGGATATAAAGGATTTTTGGGGGGGATTTGTAAAGGAATGTTTTGAGATTAACGGAATTATATTTTTGTGTATTTTAAATTCGTTGAGTTTGTGTTATAGGTAAATAGCTTGGTTTATTTTTTTATTTTTAATTTGTTTGCTTAATGAAACTATTTTTGTTAAAACAAAATCTATAACATTGCACGCTTATGCTTCAACGAGAGACCATCTTGATGATACTAAAACACAATAAAATATAATTTTTCAACCCAGGTTTCAGTCTGGGATCCAACTTATCCAGTAGTAATGTAAGTTGAATCTTGATACCATTCCTGATTGCCCTTGAACTGAGCAGCTTGCGAGGCCATTTTGTCGGATAGTTAAGAATGAAACACACTGCTGTGGGCCTGAATTCACGTGTAAGCCAGACCACATAAAACTAGTGGATTTTCTTCCCTCAGACATTTGAGCTAGATGGGTTTTATGACAATTGATGGTAGTTTCATGGACTCCATTTCTGAAGCTAGCTTTCAATTTCAGGTTAATTAATTGAATTTAAATTCCATCAGCTGTTGTGATGTTAAAGACCTGGTTGTAATGATATTGAATACAGCCAATGAGCATGAAATCAATCTAGTCCACTGAAGTAATTAGTTCTACCTATTAAATGTTGTACTGATTTGAATTAATTTCACTCTTGCGTATCTAGGAAAGCATACGTTTGCTCTCCATAACCCATTGCATGGGAATTTCTGAAGTTTTCTTCTGATTCAGTTATACTGGCTTGATGCAACAGGGGAGCATATTTGTTGTACTTAAGTTCTCAACAAATAAGCAGAGATATGCCATCAGTTTTACAAATTGAATTCTATTCTTGAAGCCATTTCTATATATTTTACTACATTTAAAGAAAATAATGATGTGGTTGAAGGTATGGTTCAAGATGGTGATATCACCAGAATGCTTGAAGTTACAAGGATTTCATAAATGTAGGTTTGTATTCCTTACAGAAGAGAATTTTATGGGGAGATTTTAAAATCACCAAGGATTTTGATAGGGCAAATAGGTAAAATTGTTACCACTGACAGAATGGTCAGTATGCTGAGGGGACAAATTTAAAATAATTGCCTAAAGAACCATATGAAGGAGAACTTTTTTCACAAGTTGGTTACGGTATGGAAAGCACTGCTTGGAAGAATGGTAGAAGCAGATACGGCAGTACTTTTCAAAAGGAAATTGAATGAATAGTTGTGGGGGAAATGTTTCAGGAATAGGGAAGTAGTACAGGTCAATGGTGCTAAATTAGATAACCTCACTAAAGCAATAGCACAGGGATAATAAGCCATATGGCCTTTTTCTCACTGTCAATTGTAAGCGCTGTCTCTTACCATTTTTTTGTGCTTTTTAAAATTGTGGGTTGAAATAAGAAGGAACAGTTTTAAAATCAATATTTTAAAGGATTGCTGCATGTTTTGAAAAACTAGTAACCTGACAGTCATGTAGCAGTAATTGAAGGTGAATATTTTCAGACAAACTGGAGCGGTAGGGTTGTTTACAGGTGGAGTTTTGCTCAGCAACAAGAAGTTGATTTGACTATGACGAGTGACTTGTTACCATTAACTTTTGTCTGGTAACAATTATATAATTGATTCTCAGATGACTGAACAGTTGGGAACAAGATGTCAGGATACCACCATTCGACCAGGAGTTAGTAAATCTAGAGAAAACTTATTTATCCTTCCTTTAGGAGTTATTGTAAGTTGTGACTTTCCGTTGATAGGTCAGAGACCTTTTATCAGTGAATCAGCCACCTTGTGCCTCTTGCAAACCAATGGAGATTTTTAGAAAAAGAAGGCCAAGGAGAAATGTTCTGATTAATAAGAACTAACTGAACAGATCTTGCGAACAAAATCTATTGAAGTGTTTTACCAGTTTTCCCTCCGTTCATGTTTCCTCCCTATCTATGTCTATCTGTCAGTATGTAAGGATGTGTTTATAAAAGAATTAGAGTTTTAATCAGTTCTGTTACTGATGGATTACTACTGTTTGTTTGGTGATTATATTCTAATTGTTTATACTAAATAATAGTTCTTAAGTACAGGAAAATGGTCTGTGCTTTCAGCCAGAGTCCAGAAATTGATTAACTTGGAGAATTTTGTGTCCTACTTTAAAAATCTAACTTTTGTGATGATTTGTGGAATAGCAGAGCTTAATTTCCAGCATTCAACCCCAGTGAGTTGTGACAAAGTTTGGAGACTCATCCAGGATTGTTTTAAAACACAAGCAATGAGAAGAATGTAAATTAGCTCGCTGAGCTTGAATGTTTGTTATCAGACATTTCATCACCATACTAGGTAACATTAGTGAGAGTATCTGGTAAAGCGCTGATGGTATATCCTGCCTCTCTATTTATAGGTCTTGGTTTCTTAAGGTGAGTGATGTCATTTCTGTTTTTTTTAAAAGGGAAGGTAGATAGGGTCTAAATCAATGTGTTTATTGATGGAGTTCTAGTTATAATGCAATGCCTCTAAGCAATGTGAATTTGGTATAGTATTAGTAAAATACACAGGTAAAGGCATGCACCAAGCTCTATATTGCACTTAAGGCATGGTTCTGGAAACAGCAAAACATTCCTACAGGTAGCAGAGTTGTTCCAAGCAGTCTTAAGGAAATTATCAAAACCTAGAATGTTTGACTTGATTAGTAAACTGGACGTAACGTTGTCTGGCAGAGCCAGAAAGGCAAGGATATTTAAGGTACCAGCATGGGACTTGGAGGAAATTCAAATGAGGGCAAGTATTTTGGATAGTGACTTATCAAAATCAGGTAATATTCAGTTACAATCAAAGCACCTTGAACATGAGACAATGAAGAAACTGGCAATGACAAAAAAAAAGACCAAGAAAAAAACAAGGAAAGGACAGAAAGATGGCGTGGAATGGAAATGAAAGAATTTGAATTTGAATTGCAAATAGAATGTCAAGCAAGAGACCATAAATATAATTTTAAAATGATGCAGGCCCTTGGAGGGGAGAATCTGAGTCATAATGTGAGGTCCAGTGAGGTAATATTTAAGTTTGCATAGGTCCTGCCAAATTTTACTAAACAGATGTGGTGGTATTCTTCATGTAATTTGAGAAAATGGCTAAAGAAATGAATTGGGTTAATTGCTCACGCAGAAGAAGTTGGCAGGTAAACCATTAAGTATTTATGCTTCACTGTCAGATAAAATTTCACGGGATTATGACACTGTAAAGGAAACTATATTGGCCATGAATTAGTAGTTTCTGAGGATTATAGGAAGGGTTCTGGGTTGAGGAAACTGTTTGAGCAGTCTATATTAAATCTGAAAGAGTTATGCAATATAATTTTGTTGTGGATAGAGCGTTAAAAACTGAAACCATGTGTTAGCTGTTAGGGAGGTTATTCTCCAAGAGGAATTTTAGGAAGTTGCTTCCTTCTCAAATAAGAATCCTTGTTGAGGACCTAAAGATTGCAGCTGCAAGACAGGCATCAATAATAATTGATGATTGAGTTAATCCATAAAATAAAACCCTTTCACTTCCACCCTCATAAATTTGAAAGGGATAGAAGATGGGAGAATGAAAGGAGGCAAGTGGCCAAGGTACGAAATAGATGGCTGGTAATGTTCCAAGGTCATCTCAGATCAAAGAGCAAAGTACTGATGGTGGAGACACCCCCTCAGACTGTGAATGAAGAATGGATGTAATTTCATCAAATACTGGAACTGCTCAGATATTGTAAGGACACATTGCAAGTAGCATGTTCCTATGGGAGGGCATATAGGAATACAGAAGGTGCAGGCATTGGTAAACATGTAATTCATACAGCTAGTTGTTCAAAGGTGCAGTGAAATTATTTTTCCACTCATTGTGGACTGTCCATTGAAATGCAGTCTGACCAGAGTTCTAAATGTGCCTGAAATTTTCCAGGAAATCCTTAGTAGTTGAGGAGGGTGTTAAAGCAACCAAAATGTATAGGGAGAAAGCATGAACACATTATTGAGTTTGATGAACAGCCGTTAAAACATTGAATGGCAGAAGAGGCTGAAGGGTCAATATGCATATTTTCAATGTCTGTATTTCTATCACTAAGAATACAGGGCACTTTGAAGAGGTACCATCAAACTCTTAAAGCCATGAATAAGGCATACTGTCATAAATGCCCACAAAATTGGGACAAAAGATTACATTTCTTACTATTTGTTACTAGACATTCCTCAAATCTACTGACTGCATGGTCATGAGTTAAGAGGTTCATTAAAATTGATTAGAGAGAAGTTCTTGAACCAGAAAGAGAATCTTCAATATTGACTCTGTGTTCAACCTTCTCGAAAGACTTGCAGGAGCAAGTATAAGAACAGGAACATGTAGCACAGCAACATTTGAAAGTTCCACAGGTGAAAATGAAAGTGCTGGCAGATAGAAGGTGGAAGGTGAAATATCATCAGTCCCATTACAAGGCAAACCTCTGAAAGTGTAATTCAGTGGTCCATCCAAAGTATTTGTGACGGTTAGTGAGGTAACGTGTGAGAAAAATATTCCTGATCATAGGAAAAACAATCTGTTATGTCAAAGGTATTATACAATGGAAGGGGAATAAAGAAGTACAAGTTGTCAGGTGGTAAGAATAGTGGAAGATGGCAGATATAATCTCTTGAGGTAGGAGAGGAAGACAGTTCTTAAAGTAATCCTTCTGCTCATCATCAGCAATCATTTGCTAGTGAGCATGACCACTTGTTATTGAATCCTTCACCTTGGGGAAAAAGCTCATCTCTATCTACCCTGTCTATACCCTTCATGATTTTGTAAACCTCAATCAGGTCCCCCCTCAATCTCCTTTTTCTAATGAAAACAAACCTAACCTACTCAGCCTTTCTTCATTGCTAGCACGATCCATACCAGGCAACATCCTCGTAAAACATCTCTCTAAAGCATCCACATCCTTTTGGTAATGTGGTGACCATAACGGTACACGGTATTCTAAATGCAGACGAACCAATGTCTTGTACAATTTTAACATCACCTGCCAGCTCTTATACTCAATACCCCATCCGATGAAGGCAAGCATATCATATGCTATCTTGACTACTCTATCCACCTTTGCAGCAACCTTCAGGGCACAATGGACCAGCACTCCCAGATCTCTCTGCTCATCAACTTTTCCCAAGGTTCTTCAGTTCATTGTATAATTTGCTGTGGAATTAGACTTGCCTAAATGCATCACCTCACATTTGTCTGGATTGAAGTCCATCTGCCACTTTTCCGCCCAACTCTCCAGTCTATCTATATCCTCCTGTATTCTTTGACAGACCCTTGTGCTTTCTGCTACTCCACCAATCTTCGTGTCATCTGCACACTTGCTGATCATACCAACAGTGCCCTCTTGCAGATCATTTATGTATATCACAAACAAAAGTGGTCCCAGCACTGATCCCTCTGGAACACCACTGGTCACCTTTCTCCCTCGAAAAACTCCCTTCACTACTACTGTCTGTCTCCTGTTGCTCAACCAGTTCTTTATCCACCTAGCTAGAATACCTTGCACACCGTGTGACTGCACTTTCTTAATTAGTTTACCATGGGGAACCTTATCAAACGCCTTACTAAAGTCCATGTATATGACGACAACAGCCCTTCCTTCATCTATCAACTTGGTCGCTTCCTCAAAGAACTCTATTAAGTTGGTAAGGCATGATCTCCCCTGCACAAAAGCATGTTGCCTATCACTGATAAGCCCATTCTTTTCTATATATAAATAGATCCTATCCCTCAGTACCTTCTCTAGCAACTTTCCTACAACTGACATCGGGCTCACTGGTCTGTGGTTACCTGGAATATCCCTACTACCCTTATACAGGAGATCAAAATGAGCAATCTTCCAGTCCTCCGGCACCTCACCTGTGTTTAAGGATGCCACAAAGATATCTGTCAGGGCCCCAGCTATTTCCTCTCTCGTCTCCTTCAGCAACCTGGGATAGATCCTATCTGGTCCTGGGGATTTGTCCACCTCAATAACCTCCAGCCTACCAACACATCTTCCCTACTTATGTCAACGTGATCCAGACTAATCAAACTTTTATCTCTAATCTCAAGATTCATCATGTTCCTCTCCTGAGTGAACACTGATGCAAAGTAATCATTCAGAATCTCACCCATTCTCTCAGGTTCGACACCCAGCCTTCCTTCATTATCCTTTAGTGGACAAATCCTTTCTCTAGTTACCCGCCTGCTGCTTATATAAGAATAAAATGCTTTGGGATTAGTACTTAATTCTGCTCGCTTAAGATGTTTCATGACCCCTTTTAGCCCACCTGATGCCTCATTTAAGACTGGTTCTACTCTTTCGATATTCCTCCAGGGCCCATTCTGTTCTTAGCTGCCTGGACCTTATGTATGCTTCCCTTTTCCTCTTGGCTAGTCGTACGATTTCTCCTATCATCCATGATTCACGAATCTTGCCTTTCCCATCCTTTGCCTTCAATGGGATGTGCCTATCCTGCACTATCTTTAACCTATCTTTGAAAGCCTCCCACATATCAAATGTGGACTTCCCTTCAAATAGCTGTGTCCAATCTACATTTCCCAGCTCCTGCCTAATTTTGATATAATTGACCTTGGTCCAGTTTAGTGCTCTTCCCTTAGGACCACTCTCATCTTTATCTACGAGTATTCCAAAACGTACAGAATTGTGGTCACTGTTCCCAAAGAAATCCTCCACCGCAACTTCTACCACCTGTCCTGGCTCATTCCCCAATACCAGGTCCAATATGACCCCTTCCCTCATTGGACTATTGACATACTGTTGTCGAAAACTCTCCTGGACGCTTCTTACAAATTCTGCCCCATCCAGACGTCTGATGCTAAGTGTATCCCAGTCAATGTTGGGAAAATTAAAATCTCCCATCACCCCTACCCTATTGCCTCTACATCTTTCCATAATCTGTTTACCTATTTGTTCTTCTACCTCGCTCACTGTAATACAGCCCCAACAGTGTAACTGCACCCTTCTTATTTTTCAGCTCCACCCATAATGCCTCCCTACCCGAGCCCTCCATAGTGTCCTCCTTTAGCACAGCCAGGATATCATCCCTGACCAGCAGTGTAAGTTCACCCCTTCTTTTACTTCCCTCCCTGACCTGTCTGAAGCATCTATATCCTGGAACATTTAGTTGCCAGTCATGCCCTTCCTTCAACCAAGTCTCTGTGATTGCAATAACGTCATACTCCCAGACACCAATCAAAGTCCTAAGTTCATCTGCCTTACACACTATACTTATTGCATTAAAGTAGATGCACTTCAGGCCACCAGTTCTTTTGCCTTCGTCTGCTCTCTGCCTGCTCTTCCCATTATTAATGCTATCTTCATGATTCTTACAGTCTCCAGTTTCCATCTCACTGTCTACTTGTCTTCTCTTCTGGTTCCGAGCCCCCTGCCACATTAGTTTAAAACCTCCCCAACAGCAGTCGCAAAATCTCCCCCAAGGACATTGGTTCCAGTCTAGTTCAGATGTAGACTGTCCATTTTGTAATCATCCCATCTTCCCCAGAACTGGTCCCAATGTCCAACAAACCTGAACCCCTCCCTCCTGCATCATCCCTCAAGCCACGTGTTCATCCTGCCTATTTTATTTTCATTTCTACGCTGGCTAGCACGTGGCACTGGTAGTAATTCCAAGGTCACTACTTTTGAGGTCCTCTTCTTTAACTTCTCTCAACTCCCTGAATTCTTCTTTCAGGACCTTATCTTATTTTTTACTTATATTGTTGGTGCCTATATGCACCAAAATAACTGGCTATTCACCATCCCTGACCCGAGCATCTGGGAGGCAACATACCATCCAGGAGTCACGTTTTCAGCCACAAAACCGCCTATCTATTCCCCTTACACTAGAATCCCCTATGACTATGGCCCTACGAGTCTTTTTCCCGCCCTTCTGATTAGCAGTGCCCGCCATGGTGCCATGATCTTGGCAACTGCTTCCCTCCCCTTGTGAGCCATCTCCCCCAACAGCAACCCAATGGTGTACTTGTTTTGGAAGGAGATGACCACAGGGGGCACCTGCACTGCCTTCCTACTCTTTTTCTGCCTTTTGGTCACCCATCCACTGACTCCCTCAGCAATTCTAACCTGCAGTGTGACCAGTTCACTCAATGTGCTATCCACGACCACCTCAGCATTGCGGATGCTCCACAGTGAGTCCATCCGCAGCTCCAGAGCCATCATGCGGTCAAACAAGAGCTGCAGTTGGACACTCTTCTTGCAAATGTAAGAGTCAGGGACATCAGCCACTTCCCTGAGCTCCCACATCAAGCAAGAGGTACATGCTACAGGTCTGAAGTACCCTGCCATTGTAAGCTTAACTTTATATATGAAAAAGAAAGAAAAATAAAAAATAAAAGCCTTACAGTACAGAGTCTTTTTCTTCCAGTTAGAGGAGGGGGGGTGGCGGGAGATACTACATTTGTAGTATCTTGGATTTAGCCACTGCCCAAATATATACTAAGTCCTTCCCGGCACACTCCTGGTCTCCACCTCCACTGTGTCTCCCGCTGCTCCTGGACAGGAAAAGTGGGAAAACTTACCCTTCCCGGCAGCCCTCGCTTCTCTCCACCTTCTCTCCTCGCCGCACTGTAAAAATGGAGGCCCAACTCCCGAAGAAAGTCCCTTTTTATGTGGGAAAACTTACCCTTCCCGGCAGCCACTTTTCTTAAATGTTGGCATCACATTAGCCAACCTCCAGTCTTCTAGTACCTTACTATCGATGATCCAAATATCTCAGCAAGGAGCCCAGCAATCACTTCCCTAGCTTCTGACAGATATTTAGGGTACACCTGATCAGGTCCCGGGGATATATCCACCTTTATGCATTTTAAGACAAACAGCACCACCACCTCTGTAATATGGGCATTTTTCAATTTGTCACCATCTATTTCTCCACATTCTATATCTTCCATGATCCAGCTTCGTAGTAAACACTGATGTAAAATACTTGTTTAGTATATCCCCCATCTCCTGCAGTTCCACACGTAGGCTGCCTTGCTGATCTTTGAGGGGTCCTATTCTGTCCCTGGTTGCCCTTTTGTTCTTCATGTATTTATAAAATCTCTTTGGATTCTCCTTAACCCTATTTGCCAAAGCTTATCTCTTGTCCTCTTTTTGCCTTCCTGATTTCCCTCTTAACTATACTCCTACTGCCTTTATACTCTTCTAAGTATTCACTCGATCTATCCTATCTATATCTGACATATGCTCCCTTCTTTATCTTAACCAAACCCTCAATTTCTCTGGTCACCCAACATTCCCTACACATACCAGCCTTGCCTTTCACCCTAACAGGAACATAATGTCTCTGAATTCTTATTTCATTTTTGAAGGTTTCCCATTTTTTCAAACGTTCCTTTACCTGTAAACATCTGCCCCCAATCAACTTTTGAAAGTTCTTGGCCTTCCTCCAATTTAGAACTTTAACTTTTAGATCCAGGCTATCCTTTTCCATCACTACAGAAGAATCTCGATTATCTGAATATCAATTATCCAAATTTCTGATTATCCAAAGGAGATCTTAAGATCCCGATACAAACATTATGTCAAAGAGTTGTTTCAACCCTGATCGTGTCTTCTGTTTACAGGTACAATGATTAAAAACTGACTCACTGAAACACTGCTGAGAACAGTCCTATATAGTCCAGGCACCGTCTCAAAATGACTGACCTCCCACCCTCTCCTCTCCTCACCCTCCCCCGCCCAGTTTCCCTGGAGTCCTACACAGGAGTGAACCCTAAACCGCCATCCCCAGATAATCTCTCCAACATTGTCCTGTACAGGGCAAAGGTGGAACATGTCAAAATGTTGCAGGAAAAATTTTGCGCACGCGCTATTTGAAGACTTACCCCACAAAGGCAGCAGCAGTTTTACTGTCGGTGTACAGTCTGACTGCCCTGGGGGTTGGGGACGGAGGCGGGTCAGCCGGGGTGGGTGTTTGGAGGCAGATTGAGGGGGGTGTGGGGAGCTGGTCGGCCGGGGCAGGGGCGAGGACTGGGATCGGACAGTGGGTTGAGGTGGCGGGTTTGGATAGGGGGGTGGGGGGTGAGTAGTTGGAGGTGGGGGCTGTGGGTGGATGGGGTTGTGGGGGCAAGCATGGGACTCGTGCGTAATGTGCTGCTGAAGAGTCTCCTGAACTGGGAGCAGACTTACCAGAAAACTCTGAGTTCCAGAGGAAATCAGTTAACCGAATAATCAAATACCCGAATGAAATAGTGTCTGCCCACCTCTTTTGGATAATCGAGGTTCCTCTGTATTTTAAAACACTCAGAATTTTGGTTGCTGGCCCCAAGTTGCTCCACCACTGACACCTCAGTCACTTGCCCTGCCTTACTTCCCAAGAATATTGGAGGGGGGGGGGAAGGGGAGGTCTATGTACAATCCCAATCAGGTAATCATCCCATTCTTATCTCTCAGTTCCACCCAAGTAACTTCCCTGGAAGTATTCCCAGGGATATTCTCCTAAGTACAGCTGTAATGTTATCCCTTAATCAAAGACAACTCTTCCCTCCTCCTAGTCCCATGTTCCTAACCATGCCCTGAGTTCACCTGTCTTCCCTGTTAGGCCTCTTGCATTGAAATAAATGCAGTTTAATTTACCCCTTTCTGTACTTTGTCCTGCCTGCTCTGACTGTTTGACTTGCTCCTTTTCCCAATTGTACCAGACTGAGGCTGATCTTTGCTCACTATCTCCCTGAGTCCCACCCCCCCCTTACTAGTTTAAAACTTCCCGAGCAGCTCTAGCAAATGTCCCTGCCAGTATTTTATCCCCCTTCCAATTCACATGCAATTGGTCCTCCTTATACAGATTGTTTCTACCCCAGAAGAGATTCCAGCTTATTCTTACCCTCACTAGCTCATAGCACCAGGAGTAATCCAGATATTACTACCCTCAAGGACTTCCTTCTTAAATTTCTGCATAACCTCCTATATTCTCCCTTCAGAATATCATTCTATTTCCTTCCTGTGTTGCCAGCATCTTAACGTAGATGAGATGGAGAATGTTGATGAATTTCAGTGGGCAACTGGCTTCTGACTGGGTCTTCCAAAGTTCTTCCCGATTGACTGAGTCAAAATCTTTGATCAGATTGATTAATGGGTGGTGGTATTTCTGGCATTACTTCTGGTGTTGCTGAGAAGAGCAAATCCGACGGTTTGTTCGGAAGCTACGCTGGTTGCAATTTTAGGGAAGATTTGTAGTTCAGGTTGTGGATCAGGTTGTAAGTTTGCTCGCTGAGCTGGTGGATTTTGTTTAGATTGGATTCCCTACAGAGTGGAAACACGCCCTTTGGCCCAACAAGTCCACACCAACCCTCCGAAGAGCAACCCACCCTGACCCATTTCACTGCATTCACCCTTGACTAATGCACCTAACATTACAGGCAATTTAGCATGTGTTCCTAGACATTTTGTCACCATTGTAGGGAACATTATCAGTGAGTTGAAACTTTATTGCTGGAACAGCACAGCAGGTCAGGCAGCATCCAGGGAACAGGAAATTCGACGTTTCGGGCACAGGCCCTTCTTCAGGATTATCAGTGAGTCTCTGGCGAAGTGCTGGTGTTCTGTCCAGCTTGTTATTTATGTGTCTTGGTCTGTTGTGGTGGGTGATATCTCTTCCGGTTCTTTTTCTGAGAGATTGGTAAATGGGGTCCATCGTTAATGGAGTACCAATTTGAAAGACAAGCATAGAAGAAGACTCGAGCCATTCCATCCACTCCACCCAAACATTCCTTAACATCATCAAAGATACCAAGGTAGAAGATAACAAAATCATGTTTACCTTCGATGTGATGGCCCTGTTCACATCACTCCAGCCAAAGAAACACTAGCCTTACTACTAGACAAAGCAAGGACACAATCACCTGACAGCATCAACTCCATCAGCAAGGGCAGCATCCTCAAACTAGTAGACCTGTGCCTCACAACCCACTTCACCTTCAACGACAAGATCTACAAACAAATCAATGGGATGCCTATAGGATTACCAATATCAGGACTCTTAGCAGAAGCAGTTATGCAGAGGTTAGAACGAACAGCCCTTCCCATGATCCAGCCCAAGCTTTGCGTCTACTATGTGGATGACACCTTTTGTCATCACAAAATGCAACAAATTAGAAGAAACCCAAAAATGAATAAACAACATCCTTACCAGTATAAACCTCACCAAAGAGGAAGAGAACAACAACAGACTCCCTTTCCTAGAGTCACAGTAGAACGGAAAGCCGATGGAGAGCTGCAGACCGGTATCTACAGGAAAACCATATATATTAAACTACAGGAACAATCATCCCAACACCCACAAAACGGAGCTGCATCAGGACATTATTTAAACAAGTCACAACATACTGCAGCACCCAGGAACTATGAGTAGCCGAGGAAAAACACCTATACAGTGCATTCAGGAACAGTGAGTACCCAATAAGTGCAGCCCACCAACTCCTACACAACAGACCTAAACAAGAAGGCAACGTGCCCAGAGACCCTAGCCACCCTGCCATATATTAAAGGCGTCTCAGAGATGACAGTTAGACTATTCCAGCCCCTAGGCATCTTGGTAGCCCACAAACCACCCACCACACTGTAACAGCTCCTGATGACGTTCAAGGACCCCCTACCAACAACCAGCAGAACGAGCGTCACATACAAAAGACCCTGCAAGGACTGCAACAAACACTACATTGGACTGATGGGCAGGAAACTAGCCATTGGGATACATGAGCACTAACTAGCCTCCAAAAGACATGACCAACTATAACTAGTATCCATATACACACACAGACATAAAGGGACACCAGTTTGACTGGGGCAATATAATCCAACCTTGGACAGGCTAAACAAAGACTTGCACGGGAATTCCTAGAGGCCTGACATTCATATCAGAACTCCATTAACAAACATAGTGATTTGGACTTCATTTACCAACTTCTCAGATTAGGAACCAGAAGTAATATCACCCACCATAACAGGCACATAAATAGCAAGTGGGACAGAACACCAGTGCTTCATCGGAGGCTCACTGATGATGTTACCTAGCATGGTGATGAAACATCTGAGAACAAATCTACCAGCTCAGCGAGCAAACTTACAACCTGCTACACTGGCTATCAGGAAGGATTTTCTCAGACTGGAAGAAAGTTCTTGGTGAGGATTTGGATGATTATCTTCCCAACAATGGAGTGTGGGGAGATTCTTCAGAAGTTCCCACAGTCAAATTCATCTCCTTACTAAAAGACGTTGGCAATGGTAGCATCCCATCGGCAAGGATTTCTTCATCCCAGATTTTCGGGAACAGTTGATCAAGAAGATGCATAGGCGAAAGTGAGGACTGCAGATGCGGGAGATTAGAGTCAAGAGTGTAGGTGCTGGAAAAGCGCAGCAGGTCAGGCAGCATCCAAGGAGCAGGAATATCGACATTTTGGGGAAAAGCCCTTCATCAGGAATAGTCTCTGCCCCCCCGAAAATTTTAAATCTCTGCTGGAATCCTATTTACTCTTGTGGCTTTTCCAGTTTCATGAGTTTTATGGCGGCTTCACTTATGCCACACCAGGTGGGAGTCCACAGTCATCTTTGGAGAATTGGGGGAGGTTTCTTCTCACCCATCCTTGCAAACGATTATATGGCAGTTTAGGACGACTTTGAACTGCTCTGTCCATTGACAGCTAATGTTTTCGCTGCCTCTCAAAAGGACTCCATCCTTACTCTACAGCTTTGAGGCCGAGGGTGTTGAGTCCATATATTTGCTTGGTGATACTGAAGAAACCCTGGGTGTAGTGCTTATCAGCAAGGTGCTGCAGCTCCTTGGATTTTTCAGTCCACCATTTGTTCTTGATTTCTCTTGTTCTTCTTTGTAACTGTCTTCCTTGTCTGATGAGTTCTCTTTGCCTTGCTGGTGATGTTGTTTTGCTAGGCATGGAGGGATTTCCTCCTTGTGTTGACAAGGTCTTGAATGATGTGGCTGTTCATGTTGAACCAGTCTTGGTGCTTCCTGGTCTTGTAGCCGATAGCTTCTTTGCAGTGTGGGTGTCTTCAACTTATTCTGGATTTTCTCCATTCCATTAAAATGAACTCTCTAGAGATTTTGGTGATGGCATTGTTGCAAGTTCACTAGTTTGTTTGGCTGCTGAAATCACTCAACATTGAGAATTTTTCTGAACTGCTTCAACTGCAGATGCTTCTGGTGGCATTTGATGGACATTGGAGAATGGATAAGCTGGTGGTTTGTCCAGGAAACATCTTGCACTAGTCATCGCTTTGATAATGAGGGCATTCTTTTGATCAAACAATGATGTAGTAAATCATGTGCCGGTGCTTTGATCATGGATGCCTCCAAGAAGCCTTAAACTTGTCTTTTTGATGGAACTCTGCTTTTGTGATGACCTGCTAGTATTCGCACATTTGGTGAGTAGAAGAATCCCATTGGAGATGCAGTTGCTGACTCCTTCCTTTCCAGTGGTTCCTTTCCAGAGTTGGATGTCCTTTCCAAACCTGATCTTGCAGAATGTTAATCAACCTTTAGGAAGCTGAAGGCACTCTTAATAAATGAACCAGTGTTGGCCTCCTGATTTTTCAAGACCTTTCAAAATGGCAATTGATACTGCTGCTTTAGGGAGAGATGCTGCCTTGTTAAAGGATCATGAGTCAGGGATAGAGATCCAGTGGAGTACTTTTCTAAGAAACTTAATCATGGTGGCTCCGTGGTTAGCACTGCTGCCTCACAGCACCAGGGTCCCAGGTTCGATTCCAGCCTCTGGTGACTGTCTGTGTGGAGTTTGCACATTCTCCCTGTGTCTGCGTAAGTTTCCTCCCAGGTGCTCAGTTTCCTCCCACAGTCCAAAGATGTGCAGGTCAGGTGAATTGGTCATGCTAAGTTGCCCATTGGTTAGGTGCGTTTGTCAGAGGGAAATGGGCCTGGGTGGGTTACTCTTCAGAGGGTCGGTGTGGACTTGTTGGGTTAAAGGGCCTGTTTTCACACTGTAGGGAATCTAATCTAATCATTATTAGAAGTAGTATTAAAATAAATAAAACAAAGAACTGTAGATGCTGGAGATTTGAAACAAAAACCAAAATTGCAGATTAAACTCAGCAGGTTTGGCAGCATATATGGGGTGAAATCAGACGTTTTAAGTCTGGTGACTTTTCAGCAGAACGACTGAGTTTCATCAGTAATTTTTGTTTATTAATTTCCGAAGTAATACTGTACTGTAGAAAGAGAGACTTCGGTGGTGACGTCAGCTCTTTGACAATTTGAAGTCAATAGCAAGGAACTA
Source organism: Chiloscyllium plagiosum (assembly GCF_037043375.1). Lineage (NCBI taxonomy): Eukaryota > Metazoa > Chordata > Chondrichthyes > Orectolobiformes > Hemiscylliidae > Chiloscyllium > Chiloscyllium plagiosum. The sequence continues at coordinate 41,874,214 of NW_028270141.1, forward strand.
ATTTATACTAATGCTAGCCTTCATTGAAAAGTTTGAAGCTTTGAATGCATGAATGTTTAGATTGTCATCTTTTGTTGCAAGTATTTACTGTAAAGATTATTTGCATTACATCTGTGTAATGCAAATAATGTTTCAAGTATTATCCTAAATGTAAAATTATGGAAAAGATTGTAAATTGATGCAAGTCTTGCGTTTTGGTGTTCGTGTATTGCATGTTTGTGATGAAGCGAAGTTTTGAAATTGTAATTAATCATCTAAAGGGTGGAGGTGAGTTGGAGGTGTCTTTTTATAACTGTAAACTGAAATGAGAGAACAATAACCACTGCCCCTGTACTGGCGGGGGATACGTTCCAAGACCTACAATGGAAACCCGAAACCACAGATAAGAGCAAACCCATTCATTTAAAAGGGAAATATACCTTCCCGGCAGACACCCCCTCCACACCCCCTCACCCCCCCAGCTCCCTGGTGCTGGAACACTCCCTATAATATGTTTGGGCCATGAAACTGCAGAAAACGATTGCACAGATACGGCAGTTGTCCTGTATGTTTAAATTAGTGTTCTAAAGGATTGCTGTATGTTTTCAAAAGCTTTGTTATGGACCAGACTAAACCCCTCTGAAAATATTCGGAAGGTAGTCCAGACTCTAATGTTTTCTTATTTTAAACGTAAATGTAGGATGTTGCTTTTCAGATGCAATTCAGTTGGGCAAACTATCAGATTTAAAGCAAAAGACACTTTATTCATACACTATGGTTAAAACACAATGAAGGAAAGAAGGAATTGGATTAACGTAACTCTATAGGAAAAGTTAGAATAATAGATATAGTAATTATTACTAATTAACTGTTCCAATATAATAATATCCCATAAACACAATTTTGGCAAAAGGAAAACTCAGAACCCAGATTGTCACATATACAACTCGCATAACAAGCAGAGAACCCTCCGCTTTTGGCTGTAATCAAGAGAGAGAAAAAGCTTTCACTACTTCAAGACCCTGAAAGCAACTACTGAAAGCTAAACTAAAGATTCTGGTTCAGTGGGAGTTTGGCCAAACCCATTCAGGCTGCTTCTACTGTTCCAACTTTAAAAATAGCCCAAAGCCTCACTAGCTATTTACTTGCTTTCCAACTAGACTGCTCAGTGCCTCTGTCTTAATACCCCTCTTCAAAAAAAAAACCAGAACAAAATAATCTCTTAAAGCCACAGCATAACTTGAACAAGCAGTAATTAAAGATTAGTGTTTACAGATAAACTGGAGCTAAGGGTCTGTTTATAAATGGAGCTTTGGTTGACAACAAGAAGTTGTTTGGTCTCGTGTACAAGTCCTACTTCTTGGATGCTGCCTAACGGACTGTGCTTTTCCAGTGGCACACTTTTTGACAGTTATCATTGGCCAAGAGCCTTTTGATTGGAAAAATGTGGTGCTAGAAAAGCACAGCAAGTTAAGCAGGAGGATCGATATTTCGGGCATAAGCCCTTCATCAGGTATATGTTGGGAGGACGAATGGGGTAAATATGGGGTGGGGGTGAGATAGCTGGGAAGGTGGTAGGTAGATGAAGGTGGGGTTGGTGGTGATAGGTTGGAGAGGAGGGTAGAGTGGATAGAAATATGGACAGGTAGGATGGTGCCGAATTGGAGGCTGGATCTGGGATGAGAGATGAGGAAACTGGTGATGTCAACTTTGATCTGTTCTTCCTCTAGGTATCAGGTCACTTGGATTTGGCAGTGGAGGTGGCCAAGGACTTGCATGAGCATCTTTGGGACACACGCAGCAAACAACCCCACTGCCCTGTAGTTGATCACTTCAATTTCCCCCTCCCACATGCAAGTTCTTCACTGCCTCCACCGCCAAACCCAAACCACCTGACGCCAAGAGGAAGAATGCCTCATCTTCCCCCTTGGGACCCTCCAACCACACAGCATCAATGTCAACCTCACCAGTTTCCTCATCTGCCCTCCCCACCTCATCCCAGATCCAACCCTCCAACTCAGCACTCCCCTGTTTAAATGTTCTGCCTGTCCATCTTCCTTCCCACCTATCAGCTCCCCCCTTCCCTCCAATCTATCACCATCAACCCCCACCTGCATCTACCACCAACTTCCGAGCTACCTCACCCCCACCCCATAGTTACCTCTCAACCCCCATTCACTCCCCCAACATATACCTGATGAAGGGCTTATGCCCGAAATATCAATCCTCCTGCTCCTCCTGCCTAACTTGCTGTGCTTTTCTAGCGCCACATTTTTCAAATCAAAAGGCCCTTGGCCACCCTCCTATTTAACTCTGTGCTTCTTCCCCCCCCCCCCCCCCCCCCCCCCTCCCCCCCACCACCTCATTCCTGATGAAGGGTTCATGCCCAAAACATTGTTTTTTTTTTGCTCCTCGGATGCTGCCTGACCTGTTGTGCTTTTCCAGCACCACACTTTTCAACTCTGATCTCCAGCATCTGCAGAACTCATTTCCTCCTAAGGGCCTTTTGATGGCTAACAACAATGTGATTAGTTCTCAGAAAAGTAAAAAGCTTGGGTCTGAGAACAACATACAGACAAACTATCAGATCTTCATACAGTCAGGAGCTCTCTCCATTCTCAGCAGTAAGCCACTTTAAACTTGACAAAAGGGTTATCTTTTCCTCAGTTCCACTAAACTAAGAAATTTGATAAGTCAAACACTTGGTGAACCAGCTACCTTGTGCATCTTGCAAAAGAATGGGCAAGGAGAAACCTTCTTATCAACAAGAACATTGATTAACAGAACTTGTGAACAAAGACAACAATACTGTTTCCAATTTTCCCCCGTCATTGTTTTATTCACCCCACTGTGTCTGTAGTATGCACATGTAACGAGGTGTCATAAGAGCATAGGATCACAAGTGGATCATTCGATCCCTCCAGCCTGTTCTGCCAGTCAATAAGGTCACGACTAATCTGTAGTCTAACTCCATGTACCTTTCTTAGGTCTACATCCTTCAATATCTTTGCTTAACATGAATGTATCTTTCTCAGATTTAAAATTAACAACTGATCCAGCATCTACTGTTTGTGCAAGAGACTTCCAAAAATTGTTCTCTCCTGAATAGCCTGTCCCTAGTTCTTAGACTATGGCCACTAGTTTGAGAAACCCCAACCCATGGAAATAGTTCATGTTGATCTACCCTGTCTTTTCCTGTTAATATTTCGAAGTCTTCAATCAGATCACCCTTTAACCGTCTAAATTCTAGAGAAAACAGGCCGAATTTTTGCAATATCTCCTTGTAACTGATTTTTTTTTTTGTAAACCTACTTTGTCCTCCCTTCAAAGTTTTTATATCCTCAAGATTTGGTGCCCAGTTCTGCTCTCAGTACAGTAAGTAGGGTCTAATTAAGGTTTTGTGTAACCACAGCAATAGTTCTGCATCCTTGTATTGCAATCTTCTAGAAATGAAAACCAACATTCCATTAGCTGCCTTGATGATTTTCTGCACTTCTTCATGACACTTTAAAGGTCTCTGAATCTGAACCCCTAAGTCTGTTTGGACATCCACAGTACTTTATTCCATCTTTTAGATTTTTAATAGTATTTGCCAATATTTATCACCCTTTTCCTGTGGGTAGAGTAATCACTTCTAATATATAATAATAATTCCTGTCAAGTATAGCAATGTGTTCTAAAGTTTGGTTAATAGAGGAAGCTTTGAGTATTTTTGGAAAAAAAACTTTAAAGATGACTCTTGGAATAGCAGGCTTGATTTCCAGCATGCTACTCCAGTGAACTCCATCTATGCTTTTTACTGTTGATCTTTTGATATTGTAGAAGCTGCTGGATACCAATGTGATCCAGAGTGGGCACATCTTTAAATGTTGGCAGGTCAAGTAATTTTGAACCTGCGCTGCAAATATTGCACCACTTTGGAGAAGGTGAACGTTAACGAGATGTTTCGCTCCAGAGTCTCCCACCCCACAGATTAGGTAATTCACGATTGGTTTCTGATCAGGGACATGTGTGACTGCAAGTGAGGCAGATGTAAGGATCCAGGAGGTTGCAATTGAGGACCCTCAGCTCTGGTAATTGTCCCAACAGTTATAGGTTCTTGCTAATCTTGGAGATTAGTGTGTGGCCTGCAGAGAGGATAAGTGAATTGACTACAGCACCTTAAAACAGGGAGCCAGTTGCCATGGTTGGTGGGGGGAGGTCATGGGGGAAGAGTAACAGAGAAAATAAGGTCATAATGGTAATACATACTGTTCTCTGCAGCTGTGAAGTAGAAGGGGAGTAATCCAGTTGTCGTCATCTACCTTAGTATCAATGACATTGATAGGACTAGAAAGGAGGTATGGCTGGAAGCAAAATTAATTAGAAAGCAAAATATCCAAGATAATAATCTTAAGATTATTATTTGAGCTTTACAAAGTGGAATAGGGCAATTAAAATCAAGATTTTACAAGATTAGCAAGAACCTATAACTGTTAAATGTGGTGGCTCAAATATTGGTGTGATTGGAATGGGTTTTAGGGGAACTAATCCTGGTGTTAGGGTAGAAAAGAGCTGTTCTGGGGCAATAGGCTTCACTTGAACTGTGCTGGGACCAGTGTCATGGTAAACCAGATATCTAGGGCTGTAGAGGGGGCTTTAAACTAATTAGAGAGACAAAGGTTTGGGAGATACCAAAATAAATAAAGGGAGAAGATAAACTTCGAGGATAAGCTTGCAAATAATATCAAGGTAGACAGCAAGAGCTTCGTTAAATATTTGAAAAGGAAGAAAGAGATCAAAGTTAATATAGGCCCCTTTAAAGAACAAAGCTGGGGAAATAATAATGGGAAACCAGAAAATGGTAGAGGAGTTGAATAAATGCTTTGCATTGGTGTTCACAGCAGAAGTACTAATAACATTGCAAAAATGAAAGCATAATCAAACGCAGATGGACGAGAGGAGAAAGCACCAAAACTATCTCTGGTTGGGGGCGGCCGGTGCCAGTGTAACTACTAGGGCTAAAGACCAACAGGTGTCCTGGACCTGATGGGATATATTCGAGGTTATTAAAAGAAGTAGTAAGGGAAATGATGGAAGCATTGGTGGTAATCTTTCTAGAATTGCCAGATTCTGCAAAAGTTCTAAAGAACCAAATAAAACTGCTAATGTAGCACCTTAATAAGGGAAGGAGACAAAAAAAATCTATAGGCCAGTTAGCTTAATTAGTTAGTTATTTCGAACATTATTGGGAATATGTTGGATTCTGTTATCAAGGATGAAATAGCAGAGTCATTAAGTATATTTGACTTTAAGATAAATTGATTTTCAACCAAGGTTTGTGGAGGAAAGGCAAGAAAGTGGAGTTGAGCATTATCAGATTAGCCAATATCTCACTGAATGATGAAACAAACTTGATGAGTTGAATGTCCTATTTCTTCTCGTTTGCATTTCATTCTTATGATCTATCACAGTCTTGGGATTTCTGTCATTCTTGTCCTGAGCCATCCTCTTCCACCCAATACAGAATTTTCATGTCCTGCCTTATGTCATTTCAAACTTTTCTGATGCAGGATACTCATCACATAATATCTGCTTTTATTGACTAAAGTTCTTTCATGCAGAAACTGGATCAAATATGTAAGAATTTAGTGAATCCTGCTGCGTTTCCAACAGTTTAGATATTTCCCTCTACCCTGATCAAAAATACAGCAACAGTTTTTCTCTTTTCAGCCAAATGATTACGTGGAATGCTCTAATTTAACTGAAGTAATGCACTAATAGACTAGTTCCTTTTGGTATAGGGTTTGGACAGATTCAATGATATTTACTTGCAGAATGGAGAGCAATTGATTCTGAAAGATAATGAACCTAGCATGCTTGCACTGCTACTTACTGTCGAGAGGGTTGCAAATTAAGGGTGAATATGGATACATATGAAGTTTATTAGTTGGCTGGTTTCAGTAGTGTGACAAAACTGAATCAGTAGCAAACCTCAGAATTCCTTAGCTTTCTTTACTTTGGGTCAAACTTTACAATATTTTTAAAACAAGTAAACTGAACAGAAATCAAGATCAGCATACCAAAGTGAATCATTTTTATTAATTCCTTTGAAAGACATTCTGATGAAAGGGCTTGTGTTTTGTTTTAAACTGAAGATAGAATAGTATAGTTACAAAACAGGAGGTGGGCATTCAGCCCCTGCTTTGGTAGCCTGAAAGAGCAACTTACTTGATGCCATTCTACTCCTTCTCAGTGGTCCTGTAAGTTTTTCTCCTTTTAAGATATTATCCAGTTCCTTTTTGAAATGCACTCTATCACACACTCAGGCTCTGGATTCCAGATCATGACCACTCATTGTTTAACAGAACGTTTTCCTCATGTCTTTGGTTCTTTTGCCACTCATCTTAGCGTCCATTTGATCCTTCTGCCATTGGGAACATTTTCAGTCAATACTTTGTTCAGACCTCTCCATTTTGAACAACTCGAGCAAATCTCCTCTCAAACTCCTCTGAAGTACAGTTCTAGTTTCTCTAGATATGTTCATTTGACGTAAGTCACTCATCCCTGGGACTACGCTCCTAAACACTTTTAGCCTGTCTGGTATATTTGCATCCATCCTAAAGCGCAGTGCCTAAAATGGACATGATACTGTGTCAATGTGGAGCCAATATTTTCTAAAGATTGTCTATAACATACTTGCCTGTGGACAGCACATTGGCTCAGTGGTTAGCACTGCTGCCTCAAAGCACCAGGGATCCAGGTTTGATTCCACCGGAGGCAACTATCTATGTAGAGTTTGCATGTTCTCCCCATGTCTGTGTGAATTTCTTCAAGGTGTTCTGACTTCTTCCCACAGTCCAAAGATGTATAGGTTAGGTAAATTGGCTGTGCTAAATTGCTCATAGTGTCCTGGTGTTAAGTTATTTTTATCCTGAGAATCTTATGCACTTGATGCAACTGCAACACACCACCCTCTGTGAACAAGCAAAATTTTATTAAGCACAGTACAATACAAGCTTTGGAGAAACCCTGAACAGTCCTGCCATGCTTGTGAGGTGTGTTGAAACAGTCCTTCCTTTATACCAAATCTGTACATCACAGTTAGTAATGCCCACAAAAACCCCCAGCCATCCCCCTCGCATTCACATGCAACACAAGACAACCCCTAGCCACTCCCTCACAGTCACATGCTACTCAAGACACAATGCAGTGACCACCTCACCTCCAGAAACAATGTAATGCAAATCATCCCTTAATGGACAGAACTGGTGTGAATTCTATTTTTCAACTACAGGGAGTAGTCGGAATTCCAACTTATTCTTATTGACCCTGACCCTGATTCCACCAAAGAGACCTGGATATTTCTGGCCCAGTGGGTTAGATGCATAAGCATGTTTTCGATTATAGATTTGATGTGCTTTTTGATCTTATTGATTTCTGAATAGGGGATGAAAATGTCAATACCTCTGAATGCAGTGAAATGGTCATGTAAATGGCTCTGGATAATAGGAGATAAATTGTAAGAAATTACCTTATCTGTAAGTCAGAGGCATCCCACCTTAGCCTCAGGACATCAATTTCTTGTAGGTCAGCAGAGCAAAACAACTCTTTAATATCAGATGGGATATATACATTGGGTATATTAGCCCGGAGCAGAGCAGGGTTATGGGAGTGGTGGGGAATTCTGGGTGGGATGTTCTTCCACACTGTAATGATTATATGAACTGTATGCCTCTATTTAGAAAGCTCAGAATCCCAACTGTGATCATAACCACTTTCTTTGCGCTGTCATCTTCAATGATCTTTACACACAATCCCAGGTCTGGTTCTGCACCCTGTTGAGAATTGTATGCTTTATTATCATTGCCTTTCCCTGTTCATCCTGGCTTTTTGATCTTTACAGTAAATTTAATTTGCCGTTTGTTCAGCTACTCCATTTGTCCTCTTGAAATCTTATCGTTATCCTATTATTTTTCAAAGTTTGCTATTGCCTGCAAATTTTGAAATTGTTCCCTAATATGATTCAAAATAATTAATAAGTGAAGTAAAATAGTTCCAGTACTGACACCTTGCATCCTGAATGTAGACCTTCCCCAGCTAAGAAATAACCCTTCACCACTACTATTTCCCAACATGAAGGAACAATATATTCATGCAGCTCTTCTTCCTCTTCTACAGGCTTTAACTCTCCTTGCCAGCCTGTTATGTCACTGTTTATCAAAGGCCTTTGGTAGTCCAAAGGCAGTCAGATTGCTTAAACACAATATGCCTTTAACAAATCCATGCTAGCTTTTCTTAATTAATCTATATTTATCCAAGTGACTTTGACTTGGGGTGTTATTTCTGAGTATTTTCCCACTACTGAGGCTAATCTGGTTGGCCAGTAGTTGGCTGAGCTTTTCCTTGATTTTATGTTCATTCATATTGATCCACCACTACGATAATTGTTAATTGACTGTAAATATATTGTACAAGGTGATCTATGTCAAGTATGAAAATCATCCACACATGGCTGTATAGAACCTGTACCTGCCTGAGTAGTTTTTCTAATGACTGAGGTGACAAATATCAAAAGATTCATTGAGTCTTTTCAGTGATGGGTTTTTTTTTGTATTTTTCAGAAAGTCTGATGTGGCCTTGGATTATACTGTTCCTCGAAAGAGCAGCCTGTCCTCTGACAGTAATAAAACGTTTGCAATGATTGGCTACAGTATACCCCATCAAGAAGATGCAACTCGGTTGGCTGGAATTTGGAGTATTGGAAGCTTGCTTCTTTTTAATGGTAACAATTTAATAAGAATTTAACCTTTTCTACACTTTCTCTAAGAGTTTTTCACATAATTACATCAAAGTAATTCCATGAAACAGGCTGTTTAGCCCAGTGTCCATTTTACTACTTACCCTCTAGACCAGTTATCATTGTTATTATATTTACTGCCATCCCAAGTCCTTTAAACTCTTTTTTTTTGTTTCAGTCATCTAATTTTGAATGTTGACACAATTTCTGTCTCAGGCTGCAAGTATAATCACAATAGGGGCTGTTTTCCCTGGAGAGTCGGAGGCTGAGGGGTGACCTTATAGAGGTTTACAAAATTATGAGAGGCATGGATAGGATAAATAGACAAGTCTTTTCCCTGGGATCGGGGAGTCCAGAACTAGAGGCCATAGGTTTAGGGTGAGAGGGGAAATGTATAAAAGAGACCTAAGGGGCAACCTTTTCACGCAGAGGGTGGTACGTGTATGGAATGAGCTGCCAGAGGATGTGGTGGAGGCTGGTACAATTGCAACATGTAAGAGGCATTTGGACAGGTGTATGAATAGGAAGGGTTTGGAGGGATATGGCCGGGTGCTGGCAGGTGGGACTAGTTTGGGTTGGGATATCTGGTCAGCATGGATGGGTTGGACCGAAGGATCTGTTTCCATGCTGTACATCTCTATGACTCTATGTCTTAATTCAAACTTTTATCGATAGCTATTCATCTAGGGCTTAGGAACAGGATCAGTGGAGTTTTCGGAAAGGGAAACTGTTTACCTAATTTATTACAGGATTTTTTTGATGAAGTGACACATAGAGGGAAAACTGGTAAATTGGTTTCCAAAAGGCCTTGCATAAGGAACCATTTAAAAGGTTCCTGCGAAAGATTACGGCACATGACATTCTCTTACCATATTAACACAGATGAAGGAACTCTTATACACTTAATGGTAAGGTCCAGGGGAGTGTTGCTGAATAAAGACACATTTGAGTTTAGGTTCATTGTTCTTTGAAAGTGGAGTTGCAGGTAGGTAGGATTGGGAAAAGGCTTTTGATATGTTTTCCTTTATCAGTCAGAGCATTGAGTATAGGAGTTGGGAGGTCATGTGACTGTAGCCCACCCCCCCCCCTTTCCCCAATTCACCTAAACTCCAGTAAATATAGTTCCACTCAATCAAATCTGTCCTATATGACGCACGTGTCAATCCAGAAATTAGTCTGGTGAATCTTTTGGTGCACTACCTCTATGACAAGTCATTTTCCTTAAGGACACCAAATTGAACACAGTACTCCAGACGTGTGGTTTCACCAGGGCCCCATGCAACTGCAATAAAATGACTTTAGTCCAACACTCTGACCTCCTTTTAATGCAGTTCAATGTTCTGTTTGCTTTCCTAATTGCTTGCTGTACCTCATTCTTGCTTTCAATGACTAGTATAAAAGGTCAACCAGTCCTTTTGTACGTCACCATTTCCTAGTTTATCATTTTAAATAATACTCTGCCATTCTGTTTTTGTTATTGAAGTGGACACTTTCACACTTAGCCACTGTATACTGCATCTGCCATTACTTTACTTTCATTTTACTTATCTAAATCATCCAGAAGGCGATTTACATTGTCCTCACCATTCTCTGTTCTACCCGGTTTTGTGTAATCATCAAACTTGCAGATATTGTATTTGATTTCTTCATCAAAATCTTTGATATATATTGGGAGTAGCTGGGTCTAAGCGCTGATACTGGTGGATACCTCTTTATCACTGTATTCCACTCTGAAAAAGATCCATTTATTCCTGAACTTTCTTTCTTGTCTGTCAGCTAAATTTTAATCTGTGCTAAAATATTACCACATACTTAGATTTTGCCCACTAACCTCTTATGTGGAACTTTATCAAAAGTTTTATGAAATGCATATAAACTGTATCCATTGGTTCTCCCTCATCTATTGTACTAGTTACATATTTTAAGAAAACTCCAGTATGTTTGTCAAACTTCCTCAGTCAAATTATTCATGTTCCACTGACCATGAGCCCCTCATTAGGGTTTTAGATGAATGGTCTTGTCAGAATGAAAGCACAGAATTCATATTTGAATTCCACATTTTAAGTTGCTTTGATAGTGCGAGTATAACTTCAGCGTATGCCATAACACATGGAAGCATTAAATGTTATATTTTAAATAGTCACTACACAGATTTTTTTTACCCCTTAATATTTTCCATGTGACCATGCACGAGGTGTCATGATAGTGTAGTGTTATTATTGCTAGACTACTAATCCAGTGATCCAGGTCATGTTCTGGGGGCATGAATTAGAATCCTGCTGCAGCAGGTGGTGGAATTTAGATTACATTTGTTTTTTAAAAAATCCGATGATACCATAGTCAACTGTCAGAAATTTCCATCTGATTCACTCATCTCCTTTTGAGGAAAGTAACTGCCATCCTTGGTCTGGTCTACATGTGACACCAGACCTACAGCAATGTGGTTGACTCTTAACTGCCCTCTGGAAGATTGTTAAATCCTCTGGATAGTTAAGGATGGGCAGAAAATGCAGGAATAGTCAGCAATGCCATATCCTGTGAATAAAAAAAGTCTGAACCCTGACTGAGAAATTCCACTCATCCACCAGATTAGTATATTTTAAAATGTTTTCAATGGGAATGCATTTGGTCAGTGTTATGGGAGAAAATGTGCAAATTCTTAATGAACCCAACATTGGAACAATAAACTATAAAGTTATATATTTTACTGCCTATATGCTGTTGTCTAATTATGCTAATTGATAAATCTCAATTACATTAAAGCTAGAGTACAGAGCATAATAATTAAGTTTTGTGGATTTAAACTATTTCCTTTCTCTGCAAATATTGTTACTCAGATGTGCATTTTATAATAGGTGCCAAGATCGGGCCGGAAGAAGCCTATTATTTATATGTCTGTGGACCTGATGTCACCACCATCATGCCCTGTAAATATGGCAAATTGCAAGCGAATTACTCTAAGTATGTTACTCTGGAGATTCTACAATGTGATCAGATTAGTGATTTTTTCATGAAATATAAAGAAGTGGACACTAGCCCTCTGGTGGTGAGTAGAATAGTCCTAACTGATTTGCTTAAATCCAGTGCCCAATGATATGCTAAATGTGCAATTGTGGTTTGACTATTAGTTAAAATAAATGCCACCTTTCAAAATAATTTTTTCAATGCAGTGAGTTATGATCTTTAATGCACTGCTTGAAAGGGTGATGGGAGGCAAATTCCAAGGAATTAAGTATGTACTTGAAAATGAAAATGTTGCAGGCTGATGGAGAAGGGGCAGTAAGGTTGAATTAACAGGACAGTTTTGTTTTAAGCAAAGGGTTTGCACAGGAAAAATACGCCAAATAGCCATCGCCTCTGCTCCAATTCTGAGGTTACTTTACCTAACTAGGTAAGGAGGTTTAGCTGGACATTGCTAATAATTCAGTTAGTTGAATTGGTTACCTCTGCAGACCCAGTATGTCCCAGGTTCTAACCATATTGTATGCTAGGTTAGGTGTTCTCCTTTGTGATGTCCAAATTGACACACTGTCTTCGAGGCATGGAAGGAGAAACTAACCGAGATAACTGCTGATTGCACCTTACAACTTCCTTTGGAAATATATAGAAATGTACAATACAAATAGGCCACTCAAATCTATAAATCTATTTATGTTGTACTTGAGTGCCTTTCACCTTGCAACATATTCTTCTTCTCCTTTCTTCCTCGTGTATTGATTTAACTTCCCCTTCAATGAATTTGTTGTTTGCCTCAACAATCTTGTGGTAACACATTTTCTAATTCACATTTAGTTGTGATTTTCTTTTCCCCTACTCTTCTTAACTTTTGAGCAGCTGCTCAAAAGTTATCTAGCTATACTCAGAACTTCTGTTGGAGCCACAAATTTGATTGAGGCTGCAGACTGGTATATCAGCAGTAGATTTGATTTTCTATGAGTAGTTCAAGTTTTGATTGTGACCTTTGTGTAAATGGGTTACAGTTGAGTTTCAAATAACATACCTTAGAAAACCCCTTAGTATGTTACTTAAAGAGAAAAGAGAATTGGTGATGGAAGGCAAAGTTCATAATCTTGTAACATTGTAATCTGAGCTTGATTTCTCCACTAGAGGGTGCACTAAAATGACTACAAAGTCTCTCAATCCAGTAAAGGTTGATATTTTGGTACCTGCTTATATGTGTGTCATTTGACCTACCATCTGCAAGTACATCATGCTTGAGAGTAACAAATTACTTTGAAACTATTGTTCTCAAAACTTCCAAGCACTGGAATGTCCCTCACCCCAGCCAGAGATTTTGGTAGACTAATTGATCGAACTTGATTTTGTGGTTACTTATTGTGCTAATTAACTACCAAGATATTAGAAACCAAACTAGTCAGACCTTGGAACTTGGCCATTAAATGGCTTGCTTGACCTCCCTCCCAAACACACTTAATGCTGTCTCTGCATATGCATTAATGAAACTAGAAAACAATTTCTGCTTCCTCCTGAGGATTTTGATGTGCCAGTTTTTAGTCAATGCAATTAATTTGATATCAAACATTACTGAAAGCACCGGATACTGAAAAAGATATTCAATCTGATAACATTCTGCCAATAATACTGAAGACCTGTGCTCCAGAATTGATGTATCTGTAGCCAAGCTGATCCAATACAGCTACAACACTGCTTTGTCCCTGACAAGGTGGAAAATTTCCCAGGTGTAGATATTTTAATCTGTTCTGACATTTTATGAGCCAGGGCTATAAGAGGTGGAACTCAGGCCCTTTGGTAGGGGTATTGCCAGTGAATCACAAAAGCCTGAATTGCATGGGTATATCCTGTCTGCAAAATTTAGGACAAATTCAATCAGGCCAATAACCATCCAATCAGTCTGCTTTTGCCCGTCAGTGCAATCACGTGAAACCATTTTTGAATGCAGTAGGAAGTCATTTGGTTCACTCATGTCCTTTTGGGAAGGAAATCTGCTATCCTCAGCTGGTCGAGTCTATATGTGAATCAGCACAGCAATATGATTGGCTGTGGAATTGCCTAGCAAGCCATTCGGTTATATCAAACTGCTTTAGAAAAGTTTTGAAACTGTGCAGACAACCAGGAATTGACCTAGGAATTGGAAATGACAACAGCAAATCCCTCGATCCTCAAAGCCTGCCATATTAACATCTTGGGCTTATGCCAAATTTGGAGGAATTATCAGAAAAGTAATAGACAGTTATAGTTATCCTCTCAGAACCATACTTCATGAGCAATGACTCAGAAATCAGCAAAGCCATCCTCAACATTGATTCCAGGTGCATGATGTTTCATGGTATCAGAACATGTGCAAGGAAGCCTTCAGATTATCACCTACCTGTCCTAAATTTTTTTCTGAGAGCAGTCAGGCTGGTTTGGAAGCTGTGGGACCCAAAGAAGCAGGTACATGCTGGTACACTCTCTCTGACATTTCTCCTGAAAAACTCTGTGTGGTTTGACCAACTGCATCTCTGTGTTACACCCCCTTAAAATAGCGAGCAAAGTTAGAGTCCGGGCTACTTCCTTGAAATGTTTTGAGGAGGTCTGGCCTGGTCCATAATAGGTTGGAGGCTCGTCCGGGATTTGATCTATAGTTCCAGTTTGGGATTAGGGTTGGAATCGAAAGCAGCGAGTGGTAGGTGTTAGTGTCTTTTGTTCTGGGTGTTGAATTCAGTTGATTTAAACAGTACTTAAGGTTTTTGCAGTTACCAAGAGTTTTCTAGGTGTGGAAGAAGTGACTTTGGAGGTTTTGCAAAAGGCAATTAAGGCCAAGCTGCTGGAGTTAGCAGATAAGCTGGAGCTGGAGCAGTCTCCTTCCGTGAGGAAAGGAGAGATAATTATAGCAATAGCTCATAATTTAAATTGCTATAAACACCATCGGAATCTTTAGAGGTGGCGAAATTCATTAGAAACTTAAGTGAATTGAGTTAGAGGCAAAAAACAAGGAAAGGGCAACAGAAATGAAACAGTTTGAATTGCAATTAAAAGCAATGGAAACAGAAAAAGGACAAACTGTTTTAGCAGAACAAAGAGACAGAGAATGAGAAGAAAGGATGAAAGAGGGAGTTTGAACTTCAGGCATTAGCACTTAGACAGGAAAGTCAGCTTAAAAGGATGGAGCTGAAGGCAGAAGATAAGCACAGTGGAGAAGAGAGTAAGGATGAGCAACCCGTGGTAGCCAAAGGCCTGGTGAGAAACCGTTTAAATATATTCAAGCATTGCCTAAATTTGATGAGAAGGATGTGGAAGTCTTTTTCATCTCGTTTGAAAAGATGGCTAAACAAATGCAGTGGCCATGTGGGTTTTGTTGATCCAAACAAAACTTTTATAGGTAGAGCTAGTGAGGTATTTGCATCACTGTCAGAAGAGGTATCTTGAACATATAGAGGAGGTGAAAAAAGACATTTTAAATGCATATGAACTTGTGCCAGAAGCTTACAATGTTTCAGGAGTTTATGGAAGGATGCTGGTCAAACATACATTGACTTTGAAAGGATCAAACAAAGTAATTTCAATAGGTGGATAAGGACAATAAAAACAGAGCAAACCTATGATGCTTTTAGAGACAGTTATTTTGGAAGTATTCAAAAATCCGCTTCCTGTAGCAGTGAGAACTCATGTGGAATCCAGAGAGTTAAAACAGCAAGATTAGCAGTTAAAATGGCTGATGATTAAGAGTTGGTCCATAAATCAAAGTTTGTTTTCCAAAATCAATCTCAATCCGTGAGGAATGGAAATTAGGGAAAAGATAAATCCGCACATGGAAAGGGAAAGGTAGTTCATAAGAATAATTTACCACAGGATAAAAGGGAAATCTTTGAAGGGGACAATCAGATCAATGGTCAAACTTCAAGTCAAAATTATTCAAGGAAGTTATGGATAGCTTAGGAATAAAACAATTCAAATCTACTGCATACCACACAGACTCACAGGGAGCACTAGAAAGGTGGCATCAGACATTAAAGACCATGTTGTGGGCTATAGTCAAGACTATCCAGATGATAGGGATAAGGGAATTCCGTTTGCACTTTTTGCAATCAGAGATGCATCAAATGAATCAACCAAATTCAGTCCATTTGAATTAGTTTTTGGGCATGAAGTGAGAAGACCGCTAAAATTGATTAAGGAGAAATTGGTAAGTCAGAATTCAAAGATCATATATTTGGACTGTGTGTCAAATTTTTGGGGAACAATTAAATAGAGCGGGGGATTGGCTAGACAGCATTTAAAAGTATCACTGCATACAATGAAACAGGAAGCAGACAAGAAATCAAAAATCTGCAATTTTGCTATCAGGGATAAGGTTAGTTGTAGTGGTGAACCTATAAAAGTCGAAAGGAAATTGAGTGGGGTGAACTATTTGATAAGGACTGCAGGCAGAAATAAATCTGTGTGTGTCATGTATTTTGACAGGGAAGGAAAGCAAGAAGAGAATGTGTTATTGGTTACAACACAGTGAAGAACCAAGTTCAGATGATTCTGAATTGGACATTCCTCAAACTAAATTGGACAATGAGGAAGTTGTCAAAAATTGGGTTAAATTATTGAGTTACCTTACAGAGGAAAATTGAAATGACCTGAAATAATTATTGCTATCACATGGGGAGATGTGTAGAAATAAGCTGGGAGGCACAAACCTAATTATGCATGGTGTAGAGAGAGGAGAAGCTGTTCCGATTAAGCAACATCCTTCTAAGCATAACTCTCTAAAGTTGGCACAGTTTTAAAAGGAGATTGAATGCATGCTCCAAGATGATGTAATCAAGGTGAGTTAGTGACTAGAGCTCACCGACAGTAATAGTGCCAAAACCAGATGGTACCCAACAGTTAAGTATGGAATTTCACAAAGTCGATGCAGTTACAAAGACTGATGCGTATCCGATTCCATGTTTGGAAGACTGTGTTGAGAAGGTGGGACTGGCAACTTACATTTCTAAGTTGGACTTGCTCAGAGGATACTGGCATTTACATTTGTCAGAAAGAGTAAAGGCAATTTTGGCTTTTGTAATGGACTATATCAGTTTAAAGTCATGCCATTTGGTATGAAAATTGTGCCAGCCACATTTCAGAGACTAACCAATAAGGTCATTGCTGGATTACATAACTGTGTCATATATTTAGATGACCTGGTGGGATCTTTAATCCCATGTGGAAGGCACATTTGCAACATTTATCAGAGTTGTTTGATTGACTTTAGAAGCAGGCTTAGTGATAATCCTGGCTAAAAGTGAATTTGCCGAAGCCCAAGTCACCTTCCTGGGCCATGTTATTGGACATGGACAAATGACCCCACAGGATGTAAAATCAAAGGTAATTTGGGAGTTTCCCATACCATCAACAAAAAGAGCAGTATTACGATTTCTGGGATTGAGTGGATTTTATCAAAAATTTGTAGCAAATTTTAGCAGTGTGGCTGCTCCATTCATTGAATTGCTAAATAAAGACAAGAAGTTTCAGGAGAAAGCAGATTGTCAGAAGGCATTTGACAGCCCGAAAGCTGTGTTAACCACTGCCCCAGTATTAGCCACATCTAATAGCCATTCAAGGTGGCTATCAATGCAAGATTTGTGGGTATCGGTTCTGTGCTCTTGGAAGATGACGACGAGAAGGCAAAAAGACCTAATGGGTATTTCTCCACGAAACTGTACATTCATCAGAAATATTTAACAGTTGAGAAGGAGACTTTGAGCTTGCTGGTGGTGTTACAACATTTCAGTGTTTATGTTACCAGTATCTGGTATCTGAGACAATCATATACACTGACCATAACCCATTGAAGTTTGTGGAGAAATTTAAGGACAAAAATGCCAGATTGTTTAGATGGAGCTTGTTACAGCCATTCAGTTTGAAAATTGTGCATGTGGCATGACAAGAAAATGTGATTGCCAATGCATTGTCAAGACTTCATTGAGAAACAGAGGCGTTCAGTGGCAGGAGTGAAACAGAATGCAGGTTTGTATGTTTATTGTCAATGTATTGTATGTGTGTGGTGTAGAGTACCAACAATTTAAGATTAAGGAATTTTAAAATGAAGCCATCTTTGAATATTGATTTCTTTTTTTAAGTGGGGTGATGTGACAATGTTCTTCCTTTCACAAGGTTATGTTGTCCTTTGGTTCTTTTTCTCAGAGAGGTCGTAATAGACAGACTCTGAAAAGTCTAAGTCGGAAGGTTTTATGGCCAATTTGATTATAACTAACAGATAGTGCCTCAGGAAAAAAGCTTCCAAGTTTAAAAAAACTTGTACAACAAGGGGGAATGGCCAGTTCTCTCAGCTCAGCTTTACTCTGGTTTGGTTTGGTCTAGTTTTTCTCTGAAAGCAGTCTGGCTGTTTGGAAAGCTGCTGGACCCAAAGAAGCAGGTCCATGCTGGTATTCTCTCTCTGATATCTCTCCTGATTTTTAACTTTTGTGCCAAGGGGTGTTTATGGGCATTGCTGCAAATATTGGAACAGTATCATTAAGTTGAGACGTTCTGTTGGGTTTTCAGATAGGTTAAGTTATTCAGTATTCTGTTCTCTTTTTGTTTGTGTTTCATTCCATAATCTTGTAATAAATTCCAGTTTTTAAAACTGTGGTTTGACCAGCTGCATCCCTCCTGGAATATCTGCGTTACAGCTGCTTAAAATGTCGAGCAAAGTTAGAGTCTGGGTTATTTTCTTGAAATGTTTTGAGGAGGTCTGGCTTGGTCCGTGACGAGGAGAAAGTGCGGACTGCAGATGCTGCAGATCAGAGTCGAGAGTGTGCTGTTGGAAAAGCACAGCAGGTCAGGCAGCATCTGAGAAGCAGGAAAATTGACATTTCGGGATTTCTGATGAAGGGCATATGCCCGAAACATCGATTCTCCTGCTCCTCTGATGCTGCCTGACCTGCTGTGCTGGTCCATAACAACAGAAAGACAGAAAGCCTCCTCCTCCCCCTGTATTTACAACGCAATAAAATTAAAACATTCGGTGACCTTCAAATTGATCCCAATGGTTCCTAACCAGACTTTGTGAATAACTGATACTAGACACCATGTATATAACTTAAACAAAATGATTAGTAATTTATTATTAATATTGTAACTTCCACAGAGCAAAGCTAACAACTAGGCAATCTAATTATCTCTGTGATCTAAACCCAATCTTCATTGATTCTCACCCCTTCATTGTTTTTCAGTTAAGGGATAGATTGAAGGAAATGTAATTGGCTAGTTCATTTAAGCAGTGGTCACAATCCATAATATTGCAAGCAAATGGAATTCTATCTTGCTTGGTTTCTGAAGACATTGGTCAATGCACATAGCTTTGATTAGGCACCAAGGAATATTAACTTAGTACTTATATCTGAGATTCTATTCTCCAAACTTTCAATAAGTTGATAATGGGAGGATAATTGTATATAAAAACTAGAGACCGATCAGATCTCCTTCCCACCTTTTGGTAGCTACAATCCTTCTTCCACAGTTCAATAAGAGTTCAACTGTTGGCTTCTTTTTGCTCAACTAGTGGACACCTGTTTCCCTGTGAGTATTCAATTAATATCCAAACATCTGTCATCTGTTTGAGCACAGTGTATCTCAGGTACTGAACTGTCCAGAGCATTCTTTGAACATGAATTAACGTGCAATTAACTTCCACGCATTACCTCATAGATATCAGTTTGTTTGTTCTGTTCTTTGTTTTAAATCGAGCTCCTACTTTGAGAACACTCAGTTCACAGCTCCAAATCAAAAATAATAAATAAAAATTGCATATCCATATTGGTACTGCTCCTTTTATTCTGTGAACAGAAGTTTGCTCAAATACCTGTCGTGGTACTGTATCAAATGCCTTTTGGAGTTAACCCTCATTGGCTTTCTCTATCATTTGTTCAAAAGATTCTGATTAGATTAGATTCTCTACAGTGCAGAAACAGGCCCTTCGGCCCAACTAGTCCACACCAATCCTCCGAAGAGTAACCCACCCAGACCCATTTCCCTCTGACTAACGCACCTAGCACTCTGGACAATTTATCACGGCCAATTCACCTAACCTGCACATCTTTGGACGGTGGGAGGAAACCAGAGCACCCAGACACTGGGAGAATGTGCAAACTCCACACAGACAGTCGCCTGAGGCTGGAATTGAATGTGGGACCCTGGTGTGTGAGGCAGAGTGCTAACCACTGAGCCACCGTGTCGCGGTTAAACATTAATGTCCCTTAACACCTGTTTCTGTCCATGTTTTTAGTTTTGACCCAAATTATTGTATCTTGGATTCCCCATCACTGAGGTTAAAGGATTTATAATTGTAGGATTTATCTGTAAACCCTTTTTTCTAAAATAATATGCTCGTGTTTGCAATTCTCCTGTCCTTTTTCTCTTCCATGTGATCAAGTTATGGTCTGAGACTCTGGAATTCCCACACTCATTTCCCTTACCATCCTTGGATGCAACTCATCCGGGCCTGGTGTCTTATGAATTGTAACTACAAACAGTTTATCCTGCATCATTATCTTTTCAATTTTAACCCTTTCCAGTGTCATAATTGGTTGATACATGTAAATCAATGTACAATGTGTGAACTATCATTGATTTTATGAGTGGCAATAGCAATGTTAATGGGTTTTAAACAAGAGTTTGTTTCCTTTTGTTTTGTAGGATAGTCTTTCTGTTGTTTACAATCCAAGATGTCCTGCTCAATATACAATCTACGAGCCAGTTATTCGACTCAAGGGCCAAACGCGAACTATTTCATCACAAAGGCCATTTAGCTTGAAGAATATCCAAAGCAATGTAATGAAACCTCAGCAGCTAAAGAACTTGCAGCCTTTGGAGCATCAAGACCTTCAGCGTATCCTGCATAAAATTGGAGGAATTGGTGTGTTCATCTTTCTCTTTGCCAGGGTAAGAGATGGTCATTTTTGAGTTACTTAGCAATAGATGCTTCTCATGAACACCTTAGCAGCGCAATGATCCAAACATTACCCATTTTTGAAATGAGCCAGCTCCTGATTAGTAGACAGTTAATTGGTTTCAGATGAAATCACTGTAGAAATTAGAGTTAGATTTGGCTCGAATGAAGGCCTTTTTGGGGAGTAGTGGTAATGTCCGTACCTTGGACCAATAGACCTGTCTTCATGTCCCACCCGCACCAAAGATGTGTAATAACATCGTTAAAAAGGCTGATTAGAAAAGTAGGGTAGTACTCTTGGGTGCAGTGGTAATGTCCCTACCCTTGGACTGGGACTCAGCTTCAAGTTCCACCTACTCTTGAGGTATGTAATAACATCTCTGTACAGTTAGATTAGAAAAATATATTCAAAAAAACAAATACATTTTGGTTCTTCATGGGCCCTCTTGTAGCATTCCTACATGTGGACTGGGAGGCCCGGGTTGTAGTCTCACCTGATACAAAGTTGTGTAATAACATCTCTGAAAAGGTTTGAGAAAAATAGTTTGCAATTTGGTTCAGCATTTAAAAGGAGCAAAACAAACAATGTGGCTTGGGGGCTATTGTGATGTAGTGATAGTGTTCTACCTTGAGATCTGAAGGTCCAGGTTCAAGTCCTCTTCAGCAGGTTTATTAAAAGTATCTACAAAGTAGAAGACTGATGCTCTGCATGTAAATTGAACAGTGGGAAACAAGGATGATTCAGTGGTGGTAGTTAATAGGCGAAAATTGCCATGGGTGATTTGGTGATGGAAAAAGCCATCCAGTTTTGTGTGATAGCACTTCTGGATATAAAAAAAAACTTTGGCTCATTGGGCTCTTCTGATGCAATGGTTGTATCCTTACCTCTGAGCTAGGGCACTCAGGTACAAGTTCAAGTTCCACCTGCTCCAGAGATGTTTGTTTGAGCACCTTGACGCTCGCAAGGGAAAACTCAGGATTTCAACTTTTGAATGCTGTCCTCTCTACCAGTGGGTCAGAACAGAGTTTGGTTCAGTTGGACAAGTGGAACAACACAAGTTTGTAACATTTTGCAGCAGACAGGGACGATTTTGTCCAGTGAGCCTGTGACAGTCCATCCCATTCTCCGATGTTTTGATCTGAGGATGGAAAATTGGGAGCTTGCCATGTTCAGGTTTGTTCTGTGCACAAGCAAGACGTGTTAAGCTGTTCTAAGGTGCCAATGAAAAATGTGGGCAGGTGTTGCATGAGCAATGATGAAACTGGCTATCAGATGGATAGTGATCTCTCTTTTTTGATACTTAATGTGCATATTTATTAAGTATTTGATTGGAAAGACCCATATATATTTGCTTTCTTGCAGATTAATTTGGTAGCTATAAATCTGTGGCATGCTTACGTATGAACAAGCTGTCTGCATCTGTTCAAGTATCATGTGATATTTGGGTTAAAGGAAACAATGCAAAAGGTGCAGCATAGAAATTTCATTCCACTTTTATGTGCTTTGATTTTCAGTTATACCAGACCAAGTACCACATTAAGCTGACTTTTTGCCATTTGGCACGGGGTGTAAATGATTCTAGATTGGATTCAGGTAATGGATCTGGCAAGGTTAGATATAATTCTTGGTCAAAAAGGGGTCAAAGGATATGGGGAGAAAATGGGAGCAGAGTGCTGAGTTGGATGATCAGCCATGTCCATATTGAATGGCAGAGCAGGCTTGAAGGATGAAATGGCCTAGTCTTGTTACTTTGTGTTTCTGTGTCATACACTGATTTCACCCACTGGGAGCTGGGTCTAGTTCGAGCCTAGACACGGGGGATCTTTGGGATGAGGCACAGACCAAACTTTGACAATTCTCAGAAGGCTATTTGAGCCATACTTGTCATTGCAAGCAAGCTTGTTGTATGTATGTTACTCTACACATGCATCCATTTTGCATGGCACTTTGATACCAGAATTCAGGAGAACTAGTCTCAAAAACTAAATATTGAGCCCATCTGACTGATTAATATTTTGTTACTTGAGAAAAGAAAAGTATTGACTTTTACTTTTGCCAATTAAAAATTGTATGCATACAGATCAATAATTGTCTTTTTTTCTATTTGGAAGATTAATTATTTTCTTCTTCTCCAGTCTGTAGAGATTAGTAACTGTGAAAGGACCCAAGCTCTAGCATTGAAAATTGTACTTACTTTGACCAAGTATAACCAGCAAAGAGTCCAAGAAATGGAGAGCTGCCATGGCTATGCAATGATTCACCAAGTGCTCATAAAAATGAAATGTGTTGTAGGTTTCCATATCTTAAAGGTAAGTAATATTTTCTATATCTAGTCTCTTCCCTGTGATTAGTTTATCATTTGTTTCATTAAAATGTTGCAGAATTTCATGCAAAGTCTGGTAATGATGCACATTTTGCCTATTATTATGAAGGCTCAATCCATTAACTTGCATGTGTTCCCTTGAAGGATTTTGCAGTTCATTTTACCTTTAAGATCTAAGTCAGTTGCAATTATAGGCTGCATTGAGAGAGCAAATCTAAAGGTAAACCTGATTAGTTTCAAGACCCATTTCACAATGTGTAGAGATTTTAAGTTTGTTGTGTGGAGTAGAAAAGAATAATAATATAAAGTGATTTCTGGTTGATTTATTCGGGTTTCTGATTGACTTTGCACGCCTCTTTTGCTCTTCCTTTACCAAAGTTATCTTTCTGTTTTTGGTCTTCATGTGCTGAATCCCTAAGAATCATTGCTTATTAAATCTTGCAAGTCGCTGCCTCCTGTGTGTCATCAGAGATGTCCTGAACTTGAATTGGCTTGCTAAACATGAACAACACACAATCAATCTTATATTGACTATACTGTATATACCCAATCCTAACTGATGTATTTAAAAATGGTTGTCATGTTACTGATTTTATTCCTACTATCTCCTGATTTCTTCCTTTAAAATTTCAGTCACTTCCCATGAATGACAGCTTGTCTCTTTCAGCTTACTAACTTTGTGGATTTCTACCAAGATAATATGGTATGAATACAGGAATTTATGCATCTGCTTGAAGTATGTAATGTCTCTCCTCATCATTGTATATCATGCCAAATGTCCCAACTGATGCATCGAAGTAATCTCCAAAACCTAGTAATATCCTCTTAACTATAAGAACAATGTTTGATGCCACAAAAAGCTGCTGTGTTAAAAATAGCAAAGAGAAAGCAACATAAACCTTGAAACAGCTATTCAAAATTAATAGTTAGAAAACTAAATTATTTTAAAACACGCTGTGTCTTTGAAAAGAGGGCATTTTATCTGAAAGCCTTTTCACATTTTGTTAGCTTAAATTTACATTGGCTTGAGCCCAGAAAACAACCATAAATCCATGGCCTCTTAATGTGGACCATTTGGCTATTCTTCCTTCCAGAAATTCTTTACAACTAATCACAATTGAACAGAACATAACTCAATTTCTCAATCAAGTCAAAATTATTGATAATTAAAACAACGTTCTGTACTACTTGTGAGAAGTGAAAGATACTCCTGTGTGTAATATGACTGAGTACACTACTTATCATGTGTTGATCAGTCTCTCTGCTTTATCTCTCTTGTCTGCCTATCTCTTTCCAGCCTTCAATGTCATCATGTCTTTCTTTAGATAAGATGGCCAAAATTGTTCGCAGCATTCCAGGTGTGCTTTGTATAGTTTTACAAAGAACTCGTCTTCCTACCTCTCCCCAACCCTCCTTATTTTTAAACTCCACTCCCTGTGAAATACAAGCCAACAGTCTATTTATCTTCCCTGATACCTGTTCAAATACTAGGTTGTTGAGATTCATGCACAAAGACCTCCAAATCACTGTGTTGCAGGGTTCTGCAGTCTTTCATTATTTAATGTTATTCTGCAGTCTTATATTCTGCCTGTCAAAGTGCACAACTTCTCATTTTCACACATTTATATTCCATCTGTGAAATTTTCACCCACCAACCTGTGTATATCCCTTTATAGATTCTTTGTGTCATCCTTATTACTTGACTTCCCATCTATTTTTACAACATTCACAAATTTGACGATACAGGTCAGAAGTCCATTATACATACATCCAAAAACCGAAGATCCAAAATTCTAAGATCTTTTCAGAATTTTGCCCACACAGACCTGTCAACATGGTAAGAGTGGGTACTGCAAATGCTGGAGATTGGAGTCAAGATTAAAGTGGTGCTGGAAAGCACAGCAGGTCAGGCAGCATCTGAGGAGCAGGAAAATCGACGTTTTGGGCAAAAGCCCTTCAGGAATGTCAATATGCTGTTTTCTGGGAAGAAAATATTGCTTGGTCCAAAATGGCCTAAAAGTGAAGGGTTTTTTTCCCCAAAGGACCTGGACCTCATTATTATGAATCCAAAAACTGAAAATATCCTTTGTCCAAACCAGTTGGCCCCAAAGTTTTCAGATAAAGAATTCCTGACCTGTAATACCTTCAGTTCTGACACCTAGGTCGTGTTGCTTTCCTGACAACCTTTCCAACTCTCTCTACTGGTTAGCTAATCCTGTATCTCTGCTAATATGCTAGCCACAACTAGTATCCGCTCTTAACCAGCCTCATGTGTGATACCTTATTAAATGCCTTTTGAAAATACAAATCTATTACATCATTCCTACCCCTTTTATCTATCCTGCTTCTTACCTCAGTAACCAGCTGTGATTACCAGTGATAGATGTTAAGCCAATTGGCCTATTATTACTGGTTTTATGTTTCCTTTCCTTTTTGATTAAAAATGTTACATTGACAGTTTTCCAATCCTCAAGGATGTTTCCAAAATCTAAAGGTTGTTGAAAGTTTACTACCAGTGCAATCACTATCTCTGTAGCTACTTCCTTTAATTATCCTAGGATTCAAACCCTAATGCCCAGAGAGTTTATCAGCTTTTACGTCCATTAATTTCTGTACTTTTTTTTCTCTATTGATGGTCATTGTTTACTTCCTCCCCACTTTTGTTCCTTGATTATTTCTTTATTTTTGGAGTGCTATCAGAGCCATCTCCCCTGAAGGCTGATGCAAAGTAGTTATTCAACTCTCTGCCCTTACCTGGTTCCCCATTAATTATTTCTCAGTCTCATTTTCTGAGGGCCCTTTGTTCACTTTGACCTCTCATTTCCATTTTTTATGTATTTAGGAAAGTTGTTACTTTTTTTAAACACTGAATTAATTTTATCCTTTTATTTATTGGTAATTTTCTGGTCAATTTTAATACTGCACTAATGCTCTTCTGCTAATCTTTTCCGTATTGCATTTTATTTTTCTTAGTATTATTATCCTTAACTTTCTTAGTTAATCTGCTTGTTGATCTCCTTCATAGACTCCTCCTTCTTCAGATGGATATATTTTTATTGAAAATCATGAACTTTTTTAAATGTTTGCCATTTTTTTTTTGCTAACCTCTTTTTTCCATCCATTCCTGCCAACTGTGTCTTCATCCCTTATTTACATTTCTGACACCAGTTTCTCACACTCAAACTGAATGTTTGGTCTCTGTTTCCTTGGATAATGTTTTAGTCTGATGTTATGTATTAAACCTGCATTGTTGCATATTATCAAATCCAAAATTGAGAGATTGGGTCCATAACATTTTCCAGGAAACTGTCCCGAACGGACTGTATGAATTCTTTCTCTATCTGGCTGCCTTTGCCAATTTGATTTTCCCAATCTGCATGAAAGTTAAAGTCACCCACGACTAATAGTCTCCGGTTTGTACATGTCTTGATTCTCTCTCTCCCTCTGTCCCTACCTCTAGCCCCTGATGTATCACCCCAACTTGTGCTCTCCTCCCATCTTGCTGGTGCTCCCCAACTTCATTTGCTGTCATTCTCTCTCTCTCTGTCTGTGTCTCTCTCTCTCTGTCTCA
This sequence comes from Chiloscyllium plagiosum, assembly GCF_037043375.1. Taxonomy (NCBI): domain Eukaryota; kingdom Metazoa; phylum Chordata; class Chondrichthyes; order Orectolobiformes; family Hemiscylliidae; genus Chiloscyllium; species Chiloscyllium plagiosum. Next base: position 41,900,754 of record NW_028270141.1, read on the forward strand.
AACTCCCCCCCTGCTTCCCCTATTTGCTCGCTCTTCTCCCCAACCCTCCCTATAGAACAGTACAGCGCAGAAATTGGCCCTCTGGTCCACCATGTCTGCCAACCATAGTGCCTTTTCGACTAATAACACCATAAATAAAGGAGAGGAAGTGGCCATTTGGTCCTTCGAGTCTGCTCCACTATGCAATTGCAGCTAATATGTTCCTCAGCCCTGTTATCCTGCTTTACCTTCTGCTATACCCCTTGATATCCTCAACTGATCAAGAATCTCTTTATCTCTGTCTTAAATATACAATGACTTGGCCTCCATGACCCTCTGTGGCAATGAGTTCCACAGATTATCAACCTTTGGCTACAGAAATTCCTCTTTATCTCAGTTCTAATGGGTCATCCCTTCACTCTAAGGCTGTGCCTTTTTGCTCCTGGTCTGTCCTCTGAGTGGAAACATCATTTCCACAACCACCTCTATTCAGGCCTCTCGCAATGTGTAAGTTTCAATTAGGACCCCATGCACCCCAAACTTCTGAACTCCATTGAGTACAGATCCAAAGTTCTCAACCACTCCTTATGTGTTAAGCCCTTCATCCTTGAGATTCTTGTAAACCTCCTCTGGATCCCCTATAAGGCCAGCACACCCTTCCTTGAATACAGGGCTCAAACTGCTCGCAATATTCTAAATGTGGTCTGACTGGAGCCTTTTACAGCCTCAGCAATACATCTGCGCTCTTGCATTCTACCCTCCTGAAATGAATGATAACATTATATTTCTGTTTCTAATTGCCAACTGAACCTGCATATTAACCTTAAAGTCCTAAATAAAGACTCTCAAGTCACTTTGTGCTTCAGATTTCCAAAGCCTTTCCTCATGTAGAAAGTTATCTATGATTCTATTCTTTCTACCAAGGTGCATCATCTCACACGTTCCCACATTGTATTCTATCTGCCACTTCTTTGCTGATTATCCCAGCCTGTTGAAGTTCTTTGGCAGCCTCCTTGCCTTCTCCCCACCTTGCCCCTTCGCTTTCCCCCACTTGCCCCTTCGCTTTCCCCCCCTTGCCCTTTCGCTTACCCCCCCTTGCCCTTTCGCTTACCCCCCCTTGCCCTTTCGCTTTCCCCCCCCTTGCCCCTTCGCTTTCCCCCCCTTGCCCCTTCGCTTTCCCCCCCTTGCCCCTTCGCTTTCCCCCCCTTGCCCCTTCGCTTTTCCCCCCTCTCTCCCTCCCTTGGTGCTAAGGATTCATTTATGACCCAAGATATACTGATTGCCATTTCAATACTACTTTTATCAGACATAGGTCATAATAGAAACAAATTAAGTTATGTGTTATTTAATTGAAATGTGGAAAGGTAGAACAAGGGGAAGAGTTTGAGAATAACTAAGTTGACAAGGCATGCTTGATGCACAGAGGGAGGGAGATGTGAAATGTAAATTTTAAACACAGTAATCAAGAGGCAATTGAAAAACATGACAAATTCATTGCGAAGCAAGGCAATTTACCTTCCCGAAGCTTTGTACAGGCAGCAACCAGCATCTGCAAGGCTCACACTGTGGAGACAAGATTCTCCTGGAACCAAGTATGTTCTGAAATTACTTTGACCACTAAAAAATGCCTCGGTGATTTTAATGTATTACTAATCCCATGATGCCATTCCTTTCTCCTGTAAGTGCTAGGTGGAGATTTTATATGTCCATTTTGAGAATAAAGGAAACAGTGGTCATCTGTTTTAGCATATGGCCCTTAAAACATTTTATAGCATCTATATTTTTAAACTTGCTCTGCTGTCTTGTGTAGGGAATATTTAATTTTATATGCTGCTAGTTGTGGTCGTATACAGACAGATGTATATTGAATTGCTAACTTAATGCTTTTAAAACTGTATTTCAGGCTTTACTTGATGGATGCTGCAGTGCTCCAATTCTTAAGTTTAACGAGTCCACAGGGCAATTCGAAATTGATACAGAATCAATTGCTGTGATCCAGGATGTGAAACTGCTGTCTGAATTGTTATTGGATTGGAAGATTTGGTCTAAAGCACAGGTTTTTATCCCTCCTGCTGTTCAGATTTTTATTTGTTTCTATCACTATTAAGTACTGAATTGGAAAGAGGGCTTCCTAATTTGAAAGAACAACAATTGTGAAATGATACTGTCAACAAGAGGAAGAAAGTCCACTTAAGAACTTAAATGGACAAAGTTGAGATTGGTTGCTCATTCTGTATAACATGCGGTTATCCAGTTCCTGATGCAGTATTTTTAAGAAAAATTCTCACAACACACCTTTATTGATTTGCTCTCATTTAAACAAAAGTTTTGTTTTGAATGCTTTGATTAGATTAGATTAGATTACTTACAGTGTGGAAACAGGCCCTTCGGCCCAACAAGTCCACACCGACCCGCCGAAGCGTATTCCACCCAGACCCATACTCCTACATTTACCCCTTCACCTAATACTACGGACAATTTAGCATGGTCAATTCACCTAACCTGCACATTTTTGGATTGTGGGAGGAAACCAGAGCACCTGGACGAAACCCACGCAGACACGGGGAGAATGTGTGGAGTTTGCACAGTCAGTCGCCTGAGTCGGGAATTGAACCCGGGTCTCTGGCGCTGTGAGGCAGCAGTGCTAACCACTGTGCCACCGTTGGGTTGTTGTGTCATTAGATGTCACTTGGTTCCATAGATCAGTGATCCTGAGGGAGGGTAAAATCTTTCAATTTGGTGAGTAGTCAGGTTGTGACCGTAAGTGAGGCAGATAACTGGGGCTGCTCCTGCTGTCCCTCACCATCGCTTCATTCAGGTTCAAAGCAGGTAGCAGCATTTAGGTGGGGCCTCTCGGGTTCTTGAAAGGTTCCCGCCTCAGGCGGTGCAGCAGCTGGGGAAAGCTGGGTGAGTGCGACAATGGTGTGTCACCGATGAGTGACAACCAGGGAGGAAAATTCCTCTTTATCAGCCTCAGCCTCCTTAACCACCTCAATTGCCGACTCGTCCTCGTCCTCGTCCTCAGCTGCCTTCCTATCAACCTCCTCATCATCTTCCCCAACTCCACCTCCATCCCTATCCTCAGCCAGTGCAAAGGGAAGCAACTTCAGGCCTGCTTAACGGCTGTGATGGATGTCGTGGGGGCCATCTGTGCATTCACTTCATTGATGTCACTGAGCCTGGAATGCAAGTTTTCTTATTGCACCAGGGTAGCTGCCAATATTATGTATTTTTGTTTTGTAAATAGAATGGTGTCTGGGAAATGCTGATGGCAGCTCTTGAAGTGCTCATTAGAGTCCATCATCCAAAGCAGATGTTCAATGTCAAGCAGCTTCTAAAGGCACAAGTGGTTTATCGCTTCCTTTTAACATGTCAAGTTCTTCAGGTATGAACTGTATTTATCTAAATTTCCACTTCTCTACCCTCCCAATGTCGTCCTACTCTCTTCATGCAGGACTCTGCTAGGGTACATTTATAAAGTGGTGGTACCTTTTGATGTTTTATCCAAGTGAGCATTTTCCAAGTAAACAATAAAGGTTAACAGGTCTTTAATTATGGAAAGCATAACGTCTTCTCCTGATAGTCACCAAGTTGATTAACTAACATGGGTCACTAGATAGTAATTATGAATGGGAGCCTGGCATATTTAGCTTTTGTAATCCAGGGTTAGAATTCCTTACCTAGCTGAAGTCAGTAAACTGGGAAAGAGTGAAGCAAAAAGCAGCATGGGATATCCTTTGTATGACAGAGTACAAGAACCTCTTGTTAAATAATTAATAGGATCTCTCGGTTCATTTGTCACAAGGTTCAAGTATAATTAACTTAAACTGAAGAGAGATAATAAAACTGCATTTTTATTATAATAAGTATGCTGTGATACTGAGGGTTTTATGGCAATTAAGTCTTCCAACTTGGCTGCAGCTGATGTAGCATTCTATCCTTTCCCTCTTTCACCTGGAAGTTCAGTATTTCCAAGTGAACTAGCAGAACTGAACTTGAAAACTAGTGGAACTTTAACATCTTTATTCCCATGTTCAAGATATTCTTGACAACAGAAGTTTGCTAAAAGTCAGAACATAGTAATTTTATTGTAAATATGTAGTTTCTAAGATGCCTCAAAAATGCTGATGTTGAAGCGGTTACCAGTTTGATCATCTGGCCTTAAGAAAAAGGACAGCTATTAGTTTAACATAATACAGTACATGTTCCATCTACAGGCAATTACCAAAGCACAAGTTTCTCTTCAGAAACTAGACAATCCAAACTCTGTCACATAAAGTTTATACCTTACAATGGTGCTGATGCATCTTCAGAAATATAGACTTGGATTTTCACTAAATTAAGGAGCCTTTAAAAATGATGGGCAGGTCCCAATTCCAAAATTCCTGACTTCATTCCCAGGATTTCCCATTTTCAGGAGTACCTTTTAATGTCCAGGCTAATTTGGGTTACATGCCCACAGCTAGCACTCGTGACATGATGTATTCTTTCTCAATTTTTATCGAGTTGAACTAGCTTTTTAAAGAGTCTTAGTTCATGACTTGTCATTGTTTGCTCCACCTCAACAGAATCATGAGCCATCATTTATATGGGAAACGTTTTGAAAGGTGAGTTTAAATGTCCTTCTCATGCAGTCCCATGCCTCCCCTAAGGACCCTCTTGGTCCTCTATTCCCAGGTAACCCCCATTCCTCAAACAACTCGTAATCGCCCAATTTTCACCCCTACCACCAACATGCAAGGGGATATGGCATTTCCTTTCACATTCATCCACTATATACTATATAGAAACAATGAAGCCCAATGGTGGGGTTGGATGTGGGGGGTGAAAAGCTTTTAAAAAAAACTCTTGCCTAAAAGACCAGAAATCAGTATTCTTTTGAAACACCTGAGCTCGCTCTTGATAGACAGCATTGCAAAAATGAAGTACAGTAGGGATCAGATAGCCAATGTTTATTTACTTATGGTTAAGGTTTCAAGTGCAGCTATTGAAATGTTAAGTGTAAATAATATTTTCTTAACTTGTAGTAGAAATGAAGTTTTTTTCAGTATCATGGAAAGATATTGGTGATCTTACTGCCACTATAATGACCATCGTTCCGATACATTTTATCGTGGATAAATGGGAATGCCGTGGCCTGGCATGAGCCTGTAGGTTGTTAATGATATATATCTTGGCATGGAGAAACATAAAGGGCTGTGAGCACTGTTTGGGAGGCATAAATGGCATATGGGCAGTAAAGGAATGTGAGGGGTAAGGAGGGCTTTTCTGTTGTTATTATAACTGAGATAAAGTTCCATAGCACCAAGGTGGACCACGCAAACAGCCACTGTTTGTACCTAACAGCCATAGCTGCCTCTGAATATTTTACAAAATTGGTGGCCCAACTGCAGCCCAGCCCAGCTTTGATGTCATCAGTTTCCTAAAACCTATCTTGAATTTGCTCATTGACTAAGCTTCCAAAGTCCATGCATGGTAAAGAATTCCAAAGATCTCCTACACTTGGTATGAAAAAAAATTATCTCACCTCAATATTAAATGGCTTGCCTCTTATTCTGAGATGATGTCTCCTGACTCTGGAACACTCCCTCCCACCAACACCATTTGCCTTCCAGGTTGATTGCTGCACCCATATGTTAGCTTTCAGTGACTTATAAACAAGGATAACCGGATCTTTACTCCGTTGTCAATATGTCCTATAATAATAAACACTTTACCCCTAATAAAGCATATTAACATTTTAAACAAGCTGAAATTTATGTAGGATGTCAGTACTGAGGTCTTGGATGGAAAAGAAGACACAAATGTCACTACCCAAATTAGGTACAGGAAAGATTCTATTTCGGGTAAATATCATTTTTCTTTGGACCACACAAAAGGTTTTATTTTGCATAATGTTATGCAACTTACCTATGTTTTGTTTCTTCAATTTGCTTTCTCAGGAACACCGAGATGAACATTTGACATCTATCCCTCGGGAAGTCTGTAGATCGTTTGTGAAGATCATTGAGGAAGTACTTGGTTCACCACCAGATCTGGAATTGTTGAAGCTGGTTTACAATTTTCTGTTGGCAGTACATCCTCCCACTAACACCTATGTTTGCCACACCCCACCAGGCTTTTACTTTTCCCTCCATATAGGTGAATGGAATGCTTACTGCTTTTAATCAGTTTAACGTGCACATCCAAGCATAAAGGGCTTTGGTGTGGAGAGTCAATTCTTTGATTCGCATTCCCACACACAGCATCCACATAGATTGCTTCATAACAGTCACTTTACTGACAAATCACTCACATGGAACATGTTAAAATATTTCACTGTGATACGTACTATGCAAATGAAAATAGTTGATTCTTTTTTAGTAATATGTACCATAAAATGAGTTAGAGATTGTTAAAACCTTTTCTATATGGAAATTTCTTTAATGATATCTAAATTTGCTATTAATCTAACACTGAAATGAGGGGCCATATCATTTCTTCATGAGATTTCACTACTAGCATATCTATGCTTAAATTATTTATCTGAAATTTTTCCTTTTATTATTTTTAGCAGGGCTCTTAAACTGTTAAAACTAAATGGATTAACTCCTTTGCTAAGAAAATATCAGGGAAGCATTTTAAATGCTTCAGTTAGCACCGCTGCTCAAATATCAGTGCATGATTTCAAGGCAAAAGGGTTAATTGAGTTTGAATATTTTAAATTCAATTCATTCATATTTTTGATCAATTTGAAATCCAATGATTGTTATTAGTGCAATTGATATGTGTAAAATGGCACCTCAGTTCAAAACATTCTATTATTACACTTATCTATAAGCTAATTTCAAAAGTAGAGTATTAAGCACCTTGAGTTTTTTAGCTCTAAAAGTGCTGTACAAATGTCATAGGAAAATCAATTTATTTGTAAAGCACTTCACTTCTCTTAAGTATCTCATGGAATTAATGTGAATATAAGTGACATACTTCTAGATGGCCAAAAAACTATCTTCTAAACAGTTATTTTCTTAATATTGAATTGAAGACAGTCTGCTTTGTGTTAGGGGAATTCTTGTATGTGTAATCAGAACCTTTGCTTCATCACTAGTCACAGACAGGTTCCTCTGTTTCTTGAGAAGATTAATTGCCTTCTCCTTAACCATTTTATTTTTGTCTCTAACGTAAACTAATTCTACATCTCAAAGTCCGGGTCCATGTTGCAAAGTTATAATTGAATAATTCTGATGCCTGTAGAAACAAATCCCTCCTTAACAATACTTAGGTTTTTTTTGGACTTAGAGCCTTTTCCTTGTAGTTTTCTGGCTCAGTGTTGCCAAGTTAAAGGTTTTCACAAAACAACTTGCAGAATAGGAACTGCCATAATGGAGGTCATGTGGTACATCAAGACACATTCAGGCAAACCACTAAAATAAGCATCAGTGATAGTATATTTTTGTTGGAGGCAGATTTTACCTGCTCTAACCAGTCATGAAACTCATTCTTTGGTTATGCTTGGAGTAGATATTTATTCAAAATTGTGAATGATTTCACATATTATTTCATATTGAACACTGGTCGAAAATGATGTGTATTTTGTACTGTATATGTATGTAAATAATATGTGGAGGAGTTTTAATAGATACTTTATATGGAAGATTGTTATAACTGTGAATAATGTAGAATTTGGTCTGTTGTAGAATGCTTTACAATCATTAAAACAATAAATGAAATTTATTTTGACTTTCAGATGGTAAGATCTTTGAAGAAAAGGTCAAATCAATCCGGTATATGCGGCATTCTAACAGTAGTGGGAAGCCTAAGGAAAGTCCTGGCTTTCTTTCTCCATCTGCTTTCATCGCTATCCCAGCAAATGGTAGGCAATTGTTCAAAATGACTTATGAGTTAGTTTACTTAGTTATCTGCTATTGTAATTACATTAATATGCACCTCTTCTGTATCATGGTTGTAGCCAAGGAAGTTAGGTCCAGAGCAGGTGTTAATGTCAGAGCATATATGGTGGGGAGGCAGTGGTATTATGATAATGTCACTAGACTAGTAAATCAGAGTTTAAGGTTAATATTCTGAGGGCATAGGTTCAAATTTTATTTCAATAAAAATCTGGAAAGAACTAACCTAATGGTGACAGTGGATCACTGTCAGTTATAATAAAAGCTCATCTGGTTCACTAATGTCCTTTAGGGAAGAAAATCTGCTATCTTCACCTGCATGTGACTCCAGACCCACAGCAATGAAGTTGACTCTTAACTGCCCTCCAGGCAATTAGCCCGGCATTTATTGACCTATCTAGTGATGCCCACATCCTGAGAACAAATAATAAAGAAGTTTGCTCACGAAAAACACAATCTAAAGCACCAGGCACTTGGGCCTGTGTAATGAACAATCAGAAACCAAAGGAAGACTGAATTTATGGTTTCAAATTGTTGAATTCAGTGTGGACTGCAGAAAGCTCGAAAGTGCCTAATTGGAAAATTAGATTTCTTCAGCTTGTGTTGGGCTTCACTGGAACACTACAGCAGACCTATAGAATCATAAAAATGTTCAGCAGGGAAACAGACCCTTCGGTCCAACTCATCCATGCCAACCAGATATCCCAGCCCACTTTAGTCCCACCTGGCCTATATCCCTCCAAACCCTTTCTATTCATATACCCATTCAGATGCCTTTTAAATGTTGCAATTGTACCAGCCTCTGCCACTACTTCTGGCAGCCCATTTCACACGTGCCCCACTCTCTGCGTGAAAAAGTTGCCCCTTAGGTCTCTTTTATATCTTACCCCTCTCGCCCTAAACCTATGCTCTCTAGTTCTGGACTCCCCCACCCCAGGGCAAAAACCTTGTCTATTTACCCTATTAATGCCCCTCATGATTTTATAAACCTCTATAAGGTCCCCTCAGCTCTGATGCTCCTGGGAAAACAGCCCCAGCCTATTCAACCTCTCCCTATAGCTGAAATCCTCCAACCCTGGCAACATCCTTGTAAATCTTTTCTGAACCCTTTCAAGTTTCACAACATCCTCCCAATAGGAAGGAGACCAGAATCGCAGAAGAGTGAGCATGAGAGCAAGATGTTATGTTAAAACGATAAGCAACTGGAAGGTCAGTCACGCTTGTGTGGACCGAGTGGAAGTGTTCCTCAAAGTGGTCATCCGCTTTGACTTTCATTTCTATAGTGTATAGATGACTGCATTGTGAGCAGCAAATACAATTGACTACCACTCCTTCCTTTGGAAAGTGTGTTTGGGGCCTTGGACAATAAGGAGGATAATGATTACTAAGAGAGGGGGTTCAAATTTCATGGAATTGCATTGAAAGGTGCAATAGGAGAGGGATTGGATGTTGGAGATAACAGCAGCTGACCAGGGTTTCCTGGATAGAATAGTCCTTTTAAAATGCTGAGAAGGGAGAGGAGGGAAAGATATTTTTGGTGATGATGTCATGCTGGAGGTAATGGAAATGGCAGAGGATAACATTTTGAATGCAGAGGCTTCTGCGATGGAAAGTCATGAGGAACCTTGTTGGTGTTAGGGAAGGGAGTGGAAAGCATGACAGAAGTGTGGGAAATGGGTTGAACTTGGTTGAGGACGCTACTCCCCACTAAAGTGGAGAAATTCTCAGAAGAAACCGAAACATGTCAAAAGTATTCTTATGGCAGGTTGCATTATTGGATTGCATGCAGTGAAGACCAGCTAAAAGGACCTGTATGACATTTTGATTAAACTATTGACAGCAGTAGCAAGAGGGATTAAAAGCATTTATTACTTAAAGGTATTTGCGTTTTGCTACTTTCGTTCCTTACAATTTACTCTGCCACCATGCTATTGACATGGAACCTACAACAAAAATTATTAGCCCTCCTGCACCTTACTCAAGTGGCTAATCGTCCTAGATTTTTTTTTAGTCAACATGTTCAGACATATTATGATACACCATTGGAATGGGTAGGATTTGAACCCAGACCACCTAGTCCAAGGGTAGCTTTGCACCCATTTTGCCACACAAGCCATCTCATAGAATCCCCACAGAGTGGAAGCAGGCCAATTGAGTCCACGTCAACCCTTCGTATAGACAGCCACTCGATGGTGGAATCAAACCTAAGCCCCTGGCACTGTCGAACAGCAGTGCTAACCACTGATCCACCGTGTTGCTAATGGTTAATCTTTCTGTGTGAGATCGGATCATGAGTTGCTGTTGGCTTTTCCACTATTGGTGCATAATAGCATAAGATTTGGGATTAGAAATTGGGCATTTAATCAATCAAGTCTACTTCACTATTTAATTAGATCATGGTTAATCTGATAGTCCTCAACTCCACTTTTTGGTTTTTCCCCATAATCCTTGACTTATTTACCAATTGAAAAATATCTATCTCAGCCTTGAACATACTTAACAACACAGCCTCAACAGCCCTGTGCAGTGGAGAATTCCACAGATTCACTACCCTTGAAGAAATTCCTCCTCATGTCTGTTTTGAGATTATACCGAGGGGAAACAATTTGTCTGCATCTACCTTGTCAAGTCTCCTGAGAATCTTGCATGTTTCTATAAAATCATGTCTCATTCTTCTATATTTCGATGAGTATGAGACAAATCTACTCAGCCTCTCCTGATAAGACTGTCCCTTCATACCTGCTATCAGCCTAACGAATCTTCTCTGGGCTGCCTTCAGTATTAGTATACCTTTCTTTATGAAAGCTGGGCTCAACCCTTCATTTTCAACAGTATTTGCCAGGACCTGAAATGTAGATATTAGATTGGAGCAATAAAGCCAAAGTGGAACCCTTTTGCTGCCATTCTGCCTCAGATTTCCAACCTCAACACCAAGTAGAAATCAAACCTAGGGCCTTCTGTTTTGTCTAATTAAACACTACATGATGTGAGGCTTTCATCAACCTAAGCATCAAAGGAACTCAGCAATTTCATATATAAGGATACCGTGCCTGTAAGTCAGGTAACATCTTCACTGCATACGTCCTCAGAGATGTCAACAGATTTTTCTTCTGTCCTTTAAATTGTAATATAGTTAGTATGTAAAGGTTCCAGGATAGTCACAAATCAGAATATAGTTTGGTTGTTTCATTATTAATGAGTAAAAATAGGAAAAAAGAGGCAGGATATTCCAGGGGCCTATAATGTGGTCCAGTTTGACTGCAATTGTCAAGCCTTAACAGCAGCTTTGGCCAGTGAAGCTGTTCACTGGTAGAAACATGTTATGAAAAGGAAAGCAAGTTGTTAATATGTCTGTTTTTGAGATACTCCATAAAAGATTTCTGGTACTGTCTTTGGGTCATCTGTCATTTCATGGCATACTTTTCACAATAGTCGTATCATTTGAGAATTGGAATTGTGGCATCATAAAACAATTTTAGATATGTGGATGGAAAAAAGCTAATTCAGTTTTTCTTGGAGTAAGTGTTGTAAAAATAACATGGGAAAAATAAATAGTTTAGTAAAATGAATAAACTGAATTTCTGCCTTGTCTTATTAAATCATAATACATGTACACCTTCATTAATTTTGTAACAATCTGATTTTGTTTTTCTGCATTTCCAGAAGATAAAAAAAACAGCACATTTAACTATCCAAAGCAGGAGTCTCCTTTATTACCAGTATATGAGCAGTACTCCCAGAGTCTACCAGTGACCCCTTCTACCTCACCGCAAGTGCGAATCCGAAGACTGAGACCAAGAAACTTTGGTGACTCACAAGAGGTTCCAGAGTGTGAATCTGACAGCCTTGGCTTTTTACCAGAGTATACCCCTAAAATGAGCACTTTGGGAACTTTGAAAAATGCACAAGATGAAATGTACCTCAGCAGCTGTGAGTCAGCAAAAGCTGTGTGTGAGTCTGCAAGGGGATCTTCTGCCCGAGGTGATGCAGATGGTCATGTACAGGATTCTTTTGAATCTGTGGTACAGTTGGATAACCTGGCAAATTTGGTTGCTAGTCTTGGATGTGAGCATATTTCAGATGAAAGCACCAACATTTCATCAGCTTTAGAACCAGAACTGAAGCAGGAAGGAGGCGGTGATGAAGGATTAAATCGACCTGATAGTCTCCGAGGATTACAGACATTCCAAAAAAGTCAGAGTAATTTTACCAGCCTGGGATTAGCGTTTCCTTCCCAAAATGGATCGTTAGTTATGTCACGTTTGCCAAGTTTAGCTGACAAGAACTTGATTCCTGAGGAATGGGAGAGTTTTGGCATTTCTCCTCTCTATGAGCGACCCTATAATGAAACTGAGACTACTGCAGAAAGGTAATCGTTGTTATTCTTTAAGCTATCATGTTTTTAAAAAGTTACAATACTATATCTTTTAGCCATTAAGAGTTTACTATGGCAATTCCTTTTATCTTATGTCAGGGGAAAGCTCTTTTACCATGTACAACCCTACTTTTAATGTGTTCTTGGGATGTGTGTGTTGTTGTCAACATTAACATTTATCACCAATCCCCACTTAACCTAGAGAAAGTGGTGGTGTGCTGATTTATTGACCTGCTATAGTCCACGTAAGTCATAAACCTTATTGAGCCGAGCAACTCTTGATGAGAAGGTAGCCATGTGGTATCCTATTGGGCTGATCCTAAGGCTGCTATTGTATTAAATTATAAAAACACATGGGTAAAACCAGCCTATTTTGCCACACTCTGTCCTGGTTTGGAAAGGTATCTGACTTCTACCTCTTTCTTATAGTCCTGTGTCTGCAAGACAGCACATAAAGTCCTGCCTGCATCCTTGTTAGTTTGTGCACATTGACCAAAATAATTTAGAGTCAAACAAACCTAGTCGGGGAAGCTTTAAACTAACTTGGCAGGGGTGTGGTCGGAATCAGAATGTCAGGTCAGAAGATGCAGCAGTTGGTGTAAAGGTAGATGTGACGAGCAGAGAGACTGTGAGGAAGGGTAGACTAAAATGGCAAGAGGATGGGAGTTCAGGCAAAAAGGCAGAAGGAAGAAAAGTTAGGAAAGAAAAAAGTAAAATTATGAAACAGAATCATTTGCAAAAGACAGGAAGGTTTTCCCGTTAGAACCTAGCAATGAGTATAAGGGCACTTCATCTGAATGCCCGTAGTATTCAAAAGTAGATGAACTTGTGCAAATCGGTACAAAGGGGTATGATTTAGTAGCCATTACAGAAACATGGTTGCAGGTTAGTGATGACTGGGATTTAAATACCCAAGGGTCTTAGGTAATTAGGAAAGATAGGCAGGAAGGGAAAAGGGAGGTGAGGTTGTGCTCTAATTAAGGATTGGGATGTTAGGGAGAGACGATATAGGATCTAAGGAGCAAAATGTTGCATCCATTTCACTGGAGATGAGGAATAGTAAGGCGAAGAAGTTACTGGTGGGAGTAGTTTATAGGCCACCCAATAATAACAGTACAGTAGTACAGGCAATCAATCAATAAATATCTGACTCGTAAGAATGGAAAGGTGGTAGTCATGGGGGACTTTAAATGCACATTGATTAACCGAATCAAGTCGTTAGAGGCAATGTTGAAGAGGAGTTCGTAGAACTCATCCGTGATAACTTTCTTGAACAGCATGTTACCGAACCTACAAGGGAACATGCAACCTTAGATTTGGTCCTGTGTAATTAGACAGGTAAAATTAATGATCTCGTAGTTAAGGATCCTCTCAAAGAGTGATCACAGTATGATTGAATTTCGGATACAAATGGAAAGTGAAATAGTATTATCTGAAACAAGGGTGTTATGTTTAAACAAGGGAGGAAGGAGTTGCCTGAATTAGGCTGGCAACACGGGTTATATGGTTGAACAGTTCAGGAACAGTGGAGGATTTTCAAAGTGATTTTTCACATTGCTCAAAGAAAGTATATTCTGGTCAAAAACAAGAATAGCAAGAATAGGAAGAGCCAGCCTTGGATAACAAAGGAAATAAAGGAAGACATCCAATTAAAAGCTCCAGCTTTACAAAAGGGTAATGGGAAACAGGAAGATTGGGAAAACTTTAAAAAGCAACAAATAATCATGAGGCAAGCAATAAAGAAAGGAAAGATAGATTATGAATGCAAACTAGCACAGAATATTAAAACAGGTAGGAAAAGGTTTAGCCACCATTTTCTGTTTTATATATTTATAAAGTGGATGTAGGTGCCTTGCAGGATAAGAAAGGGGAATTAATTTTTTTTTGACTTAGTGTGGAAACAGGCCCTTCGGCCTAACAAGTCCACACCGACCCTCCGAAGAGCAACCCACCCAGACCCATTCCCTACATTTATCCCTTCACCTGACACTACGGGCAATTTAGCATGGCCAGTTCACCTAACCTGCACATCTTTGGACTGTGGGAGGAAACCAGAGCACCCGGAGGAAACCCATTCAGACACTGGGAGGATGTGCAAACTCCACACAGACAGTTGCCCGAGACGGGAATTGAACCCAGGTCTCTGGCGCTGAGAGGCAGCAGTGCTAACCACTGTGACGCCTACCACTGTGCAGCATTGGGTAATGCTGAAAGGGTTGAGGCATTGAATAACTATTTTGTGTCAGTCTTTACAGTGGAAGATGTGTCTAACATGCCAAAAAATGATGATAAGGACACAATGGGAGATGAAGACCTCAAATCAATTGTTATCACTAAAGGGGTAGTGTTGAGCAAACTTGAGTCCCCTGGTCCTGATGGAATGCACCCCAGGGTGCTGAAAGAAATGGCAGAAGTTATAATAGATGCGTTAGTGGCAATTTACCAAAATTCACTGGACTCTGGGCAAGTCCAGGTGGACTGAAAGACAGCGAATGTTGCACTGCTGTAGGCAAAAGGCAGATAATTGTAGGTCAGTTAGCTTAACATCTTGTAGGAGGGAAAATGTTGAATGCTATCATTAAAGAAGAAATAGAGAGATATTTGGATGGAAAGGGTTCCAACAAGCAGACGCAGTATGGATTCAATAAAGGGAGGTCGTGTTTGACAAATGTACTGGAGTACTTTGAGGATGTAACAAGCATCGTGGATGTTGTATACTTGGATTTCTAGAAGGCGTTCGATAAGTTGCTGCATAAAAGAGCCATCCTTAAGATAAGAATGCATGGAGTTGCAGGGAATGTATTAGCATGGATAGAGGACTGGTTAACTAATAGAAAGCAGAGAGTTGGGATAAATGGGTGTTTCTCTGGTTGGAGATCAGTGGTGAGTAGGGTGCAGCAGGGGTCAGTTTGGGTCTGCAACTGTTCACGGGATAATGAATGGAACGTATCCAGGTTTGTTGATGACACTAAATTGAGTGCAAAAGCTAACTGTGCAGATGATGTGGTGGGTCTGCAAAGAGACTTAGATAGGTTAAGTGAGTGGGCAAGGGTCTGGTAGTTGGAGTACAATGTTGGTAAATGTGAGATTATCCACTTTGGAAGTAACAATAGGAGGTCAGAGTATTATTTAAATGGTAAAAGATTGCAGAATGCAGTTGTACAGAGGGATGTAGGAGTGTTCGTAAATGAATCACTAAAAGTTGTTTTGCAGGTGCAACAGGTTATGGGGAAGGCAGATGGAATATTGGCTTTCATTGCTAGAGGGATTGAATTTAATAGCAAAGAGGTTTTACTGAAATTGTACAATGTGTTGGTGAGGCTGCAACTGGAGTATTGTGCGCAGTTCTGGTCTCCTTACTTGAGCAAGGATATACTGGCTTTGAAAATAGTGCAGTGGAGATTTGCCAGGTTGATTCCGGAGATCAGGAGGTTACCCTATGAGGAGATGTTGAGTCACCTGGGACTGTACTCACTGGAATTTAGAAGAATGAGGGGGAACCTTATAGAAACATAAAATTATGAGAGGGATAGATAAGACAGAGGCAGGCAAATTGTTTCTGCTGTTGGGTGAGACTAAGACTAGGGGACATGGCCTCAAGATTAGTGGGGGATAGATTTAGGATAGAGATGAGGAACTGCTGTAGCCCAAGAGTAGTGAATCTATGGAATTCTCTATCCAAAGAAACAGTAGAAACAGCTTCACAAGACACAGTTGGATGGGTTTTTGCGTGGTAGGGGAGTTAAGGGATACGGAGATAATGCAGGTAGGAGGAGCTGAGACGATGGATAGATCAGCCACGATCTCAATGAATGACAGAGCAGGCTTGACAGGCCAAATGGCCTCCTACTGCTTCTATTACTATGAAAGCAATGTAATTATCTTAACATCTGTGCCGTTTAGCTTTAAGATGTTTCAGGTGTGATAGAGGGGAATGTAAAAGAGGTGGAGGGAGTTGTGTTACTGATTACGGAGAATATCACAGCTCTACTGAGGGAGGACATGTTGGAGGATTCATCCAGTGATGCCATTTGGGTAGAGCTCAGAAATAGGAAACATGCAATAACTTTGGGATTGTATTACAGGCCTCCCAATATCTAACAGGTGATAGACGAACAGATAAATGAACAGATTATGGAAAAATATGAAAACAACAGGATTTTAACTTCCCCTCTCTTGTGTAGGGCATGCATAATGCCAAGGGCTCAGATGGGGGAGGATTTGAAGGTGTATCCAGGACAGCTTTTTGAAATATATAATAACTTAACTAGGGAAGGTGTCATACTAAACCTGGTATTGGGGAATGAGCTCGGACAGATTTAGTGTAGCACCTTCCTGTTTCAGTGGGGAAACTTTTCAGCAACCTTAATTGTGTATGTTATAAGTTACTTCTGGTTAAGGGTACAAGTAGTTCTCTGGTGAAAGTGCTAAATTGAACAAAGGCTAACAATCATAGTATTAGGCAGGAGTTGGAGATGTAGATTGGGGGCAGCTGTTTGAACTTAAATCCACATCTAGCATGTGGGAATCTTTTACAGGTCAGCTGATAAGATTTCAGGATAGCATGTTCCTGTGAAAATGAAGGATAAAGATGGCAAGAGATTTTGAGAGCCTCGTCAAAAAGAAAAATGAGGCATAAGTAAGATTTAGGAAGCTGAATCAAACAAGGAATTAGGGCTACAAGGAGCCATGGAATACCTTTGGCAAACAGAATGAAGACAAATCCCAACGTAGTTTATATATATATATACAAGGAGTACGAGGGAAAGGGTAGGTCCACTCAAGGACAAAAGGGAATTTATGAATGGAGCTCGAGGAAGTGGGTGAGGTCCTAAATGAATACTTTGCATCAGTATTCACAAACAAGAAGGACATGGTATATTGATATTCTGCGACATGTCAACTTAAAAAGGAGAAAGTGTTGGGCGTTTTGAAAAGCACTAAGGTAGACCAGTCTCCAACACCTGACAGGATCTGTACCAGAATGCTGAGGGAGGCAGGTGAGGAAATTGCTGCAGCCTTGAACTAAATCTTTGTGTCCTCTTCAGTTGCAGAAGAGTTTCCAGAGGACTGGAGAATAGCCAACATTGTTTCTTTGTTTAAGAAGGGCAGCAGACATAATTGGAGAAGCTATAGGCCAGTGAGACTTGGGTCATTGGTAAGGAATTTATTAGAGAAGATTTTGAGGGATAGAATTAACTCACCCTCACATTTGGAAAAATGTGGACTTATTAGTGAAAGGCAGCATGGCTTTTTTTTGGGAAGATCCTATCTCTCAAACTTGATTGAGTTTTTTGAGTAAGTGACAAAGAGGGCAGGGTGGTAGATGTTGTCGATATGGACTTTAATCAGACCTTTGACAAGGTCCGTCATGGCTGGTGATATAAAAGGTGAAGTCACATGGGATCCATGGTGTGCCTGTAAGGTGGATTTGAACTGACTTCGTCATAAAAGACAGATGAGCACTGGTGGAAGAGTGCTTTTCTGACTGGAGATCTGTGACCAGTGGTGTTCTGCTGAGATCATTGCTGGGACCCTATTGTTTGTAATATATAAATGATTTGGAAGAGAATGTAGATGGCCTGATTAGTAAGTTTGCAAACGACGCCAAGTTTGAGGAGCTGTGGATTGTGAGGAGGATTGCCAGAGGATACAGCAGAATATAGATAGGCTGGAGACTTGGGCAGAGAAATGGAAGATGAAGTTTAATCTGGACAAATGCAAGGTAACACATTTTGCAAGATCAAATTTGCCTCCCCTCCCATTTATCTCTCAGCCTCCTGGCTCACAAGCCTCATTCCTGATGAAGGGCTTATGCCCGAAACATCGATTCTCCTGCTCCTCAGATACTCCTTGACCTGCTGTGCTTTTCCAACACCACACTATCGACTCTGATCTCCAGCATCTGCAGTCCTCGCTTTCTCCTACTTTACATGGATGTTGCCTGGTTTGGATGTTATTAGCTATGAAGAGAGATTGGACAAAGTTGTTCTTTTTTCCTCCTGAATGTTGAAGGATGAGGGGCAACCTGATAGAAGGTTACTAAATTATGCGAGCTAAGAATTGAATGGATAGTCAGATCTTTTTTTCCAGGGTAGAAATGTCAATTCTAAGGGTCATAGATTTAAGATAAAAAGGGGTAAGTTTAAAGGAGATGTGAGAGGCAAGGTTTTTTTTACACAGGGTAGGAGGTGGTGGGGTGGATACAATAGCAACCTTTAAGAGGATATATGCATAAATGTTTGTCTTGTATGTATCGATAAGTAAAAAGGGAATTTGGAATAACATCACACAATGATGAACAGTAAATTCCAAGGATAGTTCTGCCTTGAATAACACGCTCTGGACAAAGAAGTGTAACGAGCTGAAGATTTTGAAAGCTCAACAATCACTTTATTTTCTAAACCAGTAAAAAAAAAAAGGCCACTACTGACATGTCATTTCACAAAGCTATCTTCTGGCAAAATATAATAAATCATTCAAAGATGAAGTAATTAAACAAGAAATTACTCTGGCTACTGACTGTAATAACAGCATTCCAGAACACGTGACTTGGTGCTTAATAGCAAAACGAATGGAACTTTTGTTCAAAGACATCGTTTAATAACTACATCATGGACTTGAAGGATTGAGAAAGTTTTTCACTCCAGTTTGATGAATACATCAACATGATCAATATACCCCAGCTGATATTTGTTTTATCCTTAAAAACAAGAGAATCTTCTCACCCATTGGCACGTAAGGAACAAGGGGTGAGGATATCTAAAATTCAACATATATATGCTTGTGAAAACAATTCCAATCAAGAAACTGATTTATATCGGAACTAATGCTTCTCTAGCCATTTTTAGTGCAAATGAGAGTTTTGCTGCATTTTGCAGAAATGACTCTGATTTCACTTCCTTTATCAATTACTGGGGAATTGGTTTAGCTCAGTTGGCTGGATAGATGGTTTGCAGAGCAGTGTGATGCCAGCAGCGTAGGTTCAATTCCCATCACCAGTTTGAGGTTACATGACCCTCAGGTTAAATCACCATGAGTTGGTTCTCTCTAGTAAGGGAGCAGTCCCTATGGTCTGGTAAGACTATGGCGCCACAATATCAATTACTACTGTGTAATCCACCAGCAAGCAATTTACTTATTATGAAAATTGTTTTTAAGGTTGATTTGAGCAAGAACTGTTCAACATGCTTGTTTAAAACTTACTCAACAACTTGGTGCTGCCTACGGTGAACTAATCCTCTATGATGAGAGGTGGTTAAGTTCTAAGATTTGTAAATGCTGGAAATTGCCATGTTTCTTCTTTCAATGAAATGAATGAGTATGCAAGGAATGAAATGTGTAGTGAGCTGTCAGGCAGTGAGTGGTTGCTTAACTTTGGATTCCTTAAAGATATCGCATCAAAATTTAACAAGCTGAACTGTAAGGAAAATGACAGACGACACTGTGCTGAGAATGTAATCAAGTTGAAACTGTGTCCGTGGTTCTCCCAATTTAAAAAGAAATGCTGCAACGCTTTGAGTCTGGAGAAACTACTAGAAAAAAAGCAAAGACAAACAAAAAAGGTTCCATCCAGAAAGCTTGTGTTCACACGTGAGGAATTTAACAGAGGAATTCAACAGGTAATTTCAGGATTTTGGTGTGATGGAACAAATTGTCATGTTTGTCTCAAATCCATTCCTTCATGTAGACATAGAATTTGTTGCCAACCTATCAATCAGGTATTTGATTTGCAATGCAGTGGAATTGACATAGATAATTATTTTGCAGTATGATATTGTGTTGAAAGTCAGATCAAGGGACAATTTTTTTTCCCCCAACTCATAAACAGAAAAATACCCATTTCCATCATTCTCTGCTTTTAAACTGAAAACTTGCTTTAGTTGCACATACCTTTGTGAGACAGCATTGAAGTCTAAGTATCACATCCAATTTACAGCCATTTGATGGACTATACAAAACTAGCAGTCTCAAACTACAACTCACTGGGAAATAATGTGTGGTCAGAGGTGTCATACTGAGCTTTGGTGAGTAGAGGACAAATTAATAGTTATACAAGTTTTCAGATTTATATAGCTCTAAAAAATAAATTTTGGTCTCTTTTCTTCAGAATGAATCCTGGGTTCAACTTAAATTCAAAAAATGATCTTATGCGTCAAAAGGTTGGAGACTACTGATCTATAACATGTACTATAGAAATGCACTATACACTGCTGCTTCCGAACCTATCACCTAGAAGGGCAGTGGCAGCAGATACATGGAAACACCATTGCCTGCAATTAACTCTCTAAGCCACTCATCATCCTGACTGAAATACATCACCATTTCTTCAGTGTCACTGAATTCTCTGGAATTTAGAACATTAAGGGTGATTTAATCTGTGTTTTCAGACATAAGGGAGAATGGATGAAATAGATTGAGAAAAACTATTCTTGTTAGTTAGTGAGCCTAGAACTAGGGGCATGTGTTAAAATCCAGAGTCAGACTGTTCAGGAAACCATGCGCACACAAAGAACGGTAGTGGTTTGGAACTCTCCTAACAAATGAGAATTGATGTTAGATCAGTTGCAAAGTTTAAAACGGAGTTTGGCAAAACTGAGCTTTGGTTAACCAATGATATTAATGGATTAGAGAAAAAAAGCAGGCATGTAGATTTGGGTTACATATAAGCCATAATCTTATTGAATGATGGGACATGCAAAAGAAGCTAAAAGTAGCTAAGCCTGGCTCCATGTTACCAATGCTTGAGGTTTGAGAAATTACAACACATACCAATTTGTAGTGAATATTCAAAAGGGTATAGCGAACAGTGTTTTGCGTGTGAACGTCTTTAACGATGATGTGCATCTGCTGGAAGTTGTATATTCTTGTGTGCTATAATGTCATCATCCTTTGGATGTCATAGTCAGAGAGTTCGTCAATATGTCCTGCAACATTACTTGAAATGAGAGCAGGCTTTTCTGCTTTAAAAGAGAAAAAAATAATGTTGGTCACTGCTGTCTTGTAATTATCCCATTGCCAATTAACCAGAAGATGAGTTTTCAACCATACCTTCAACATTGCCAAGGCTGCCTCTCGTGCCTGTAATGTCACCTGACTCTCCTGCCATAACTCACATACTGCTAAAACCTGTATGCAGGTTGTTTGGAACTTCTAGGCTTAAAAATACCTGTCAAGATTTAGGGTTTGAAAATTTAAATAAGGTTAAATAAAGATGAATGTTGCTTCTGGTATTATTGACATATGTATTTTGCATATCTAGATCTGCGACAGAAGACTGTCTAATTCTGATCTGCTGTGGGCTCTATGACCTTTTGCGAGGAATCCTACTCATACTGCCAGATGTAATGCTGGCTGATGTGATGGACAAGTTGATTCAACCGGAAGCATTGATAGTTCTTGTCAATCATCCATCTCCAGTAATTCAGCAAGGAGTTATTAAAGTAAGAGAAACAACCAGCTGATCCTTTCAGAGATTTGCTCATGGCAATCTGATATTTTATATATTAATAGAAGACAAAGGAATAATAAATATGTCAAATACTAGCTGTCATATTGTATTTTAACACTGTGACAGTGAACACACTGATCTTAATCTAATCCATCTTGAACATTCAAATTGTTAATGATGATACAATGCTAAGTTTGTCAGAGAGGATAACCACTCAAAAATTTTGATTTATAGATTTTTGCATAATTAATTCATTAAATGACATCATGAACTCTGGTATAGAAAATCTGATATAGAAAAGAATTGCACATTAAGGGTTGTGCTGGAGCATTCAGGAATTCCTGGAGAATGCTGTGCACAAACCAGGGAAAAATCAATAAGACATTAAAATATGTGCTTTTTCACTTCAAACAATTTTTTTTAGTTAAAATGTCTTTGGAGGTGGAAGGAGGTAGGAGGTGATGATGCGATTCGGTGTAGAGAAGACTGTTTAATTCGGTGCATGGGGACTGTGATGGGGAAAGCTGTTTAATTGTGAGGCTATTCCGATCAGTTAAGAACATCTGTGATGACAGGAACATGAGACAATTCAGTCCCTCAAGCCTGTTTCACCACCCACTTATTTCAATACTAACTGGTATTTCTGTTTACCCGACTTAATTCCATAACCCTTAATATCCTTCACTAACAAAAGTCTATCAATCTTCAATACAGAATTCAGAAGATGAATTTTAGGGTTGCCTTCCAACTCCTTCATGAGCATTTAATGTGCAAAGGTTTGATTTTTTTTGTTCTATATACATTGGTAGGAACATACCAAGTTAGTGGTGTAGATTATTGTATGCAAATTTCAGTGACATTTTTGGGGCAATATTATAACTGGTAAGTGACTGACTGTACAAATTGCAAAGCTGTTTATCATTTGAAGAACTGAAAAATTGTCTTGTATGATAAATTGCATTGTAAGGAGGATGACAAAGTCTTGGAGAGAATGGAAAGAACATTTATGAGAATGGTCAAGGCGAGGGACTTCAGTTGTTTTGCAAGATTAAAGAAACTAAGATTGTTTTCATTAGAGTAAAGAATGTTAATTGATAGGTGAAATGCTTTTTAAGTTTTGAGGGAGTTTGATGAAGTAGAAAGAAACTGGAGGGAAGAGAGTTGATAACCAAAGAGAACACATCTGTGGCAGTGATGAAAATGAGAAATAATTTGGAAGGATCTGTTTGAAATGGTAGTGAAAGCAGATTTGTAGTAATATCAAAAGGAATTTAAATATATACATATACTTAGAAAGACTTATATGCGTATCAAGACAGAGCAAGTTGTGGCATTAATTGAATAGTTCTTTCACTGAGTCAGCGCAGGCATGATAAACTTAATAGCCTATCAAGATAAAAGCTTAACATGATAAGATACATAATTCAGAGCTTTTCAAAGGTCTGTCACTGACCCTCGACTTTATCATAGAAACATAGAAAATAAGAGCAGCAGAGCCGTTTGGCTCTTTGAACTTGCTGTGCACGCAACATGATAATAGCTGATCATCCTTCTCAGTACTGTGTTCCTGCTTTCTCTTAATATCCTTTGATACCTTTAGTCCCAAAAACTATATCTATCTCCTTGAAAACATTCAATGACTTGTCTTAACTGTTGTCTGAGGCAGAGAACTTTCACAGGTTCACCAGTCTCTGGGTGAAGAAATTTCTCATCCTAAATAGCAGCCCCCATTCTTAGACTATGACCTCTTATTCTGGTCATCAGGAACATCCTTCCTGTGTTTCCCCTGCCTAGTCCTGTTAAGATTATGTTGAGATCTATGAGATCCTTCCTCATTCTTCTAAACTTCATTGAATGTAATCTTAACCAATCCAGGCTTTTTTTGCATGTCAGTCCTGCCATCCCAGGAATCAATCTAGTCTAGCTTTGTTTCACTTCATCCATAGCCAGAACATCCTTCCCAGATAAAGAAATTGAAAATGCACATTATACTCTAGGTGTGGTCGCACTAAGACCTTGGACAGCTGCAGCAACACATCTCTTACTCCAGTACTCAAATATTCTCACCATGAAAGCTAACATATCTTAGCCTTTTTCACTGCTTGCTTTACCTGAATGTTTGTTTTCAGCAACTGGTGAATAAGGACCTATGTCTCATTGCACCTCCCTTTCCCAATATATCACCATTCAGATAATATTTTTTTACGACCAAAGTAAATCATGTCGCATTTAAGCACATTATGTTTAATCTGCCATACATTTACCTTCTCATTTATCCATGTCATACTGAAACATCTCTGCATTCTCCTCATAGTTAACCCTTCCATCCAGCTTTGTGTCCCTGTGGTACCCCACTGGTCACTGGCCGCCACTCAGAAAATGACCCGTTTATTCTTACTCTTTGTTTCCTTTCAGTACACTACCTTCAGTCCCCTACAATTTAATTTTACATGTTGATCTCCTATGTGGGAATTTATCTAAAGCCTTCTTAAAATCTAAGCAAGCCGCATGCACTGTTTTATCTTATCAACTCTATTTGTTGCATCCTTAAAAAAGCCATTATATTTTTCAAGCATTATTCTGAATCTATCACTGTATTCTAAGTGCTCTGCTAATAAATAAATCCTTTATGATGGACTTTAGCAAATTTGCCTGTCTTTGCTGTCAAGTTAACAAGTCTGTTTTTTGCTCTCTAACTCCTTTTTTAAATAAGTAGAGTTACGTTTGCAATCCCCCAACTGAACAGTTCCAATCAATGAAATCTTGAAGGATGACCACGAATGCATACCCATATTTAGAGTCATAAAGATGTACAGCACGGAAACAGACCCTTCAGTCCAACCGGTCCATGCCAACTGGATATCCTAACCTAATCTAGTTCCATTTGCCAGCACCCGGCCCATATCCCTCCAAACCCTTTCTATTCATATACCCATCCAGATGCCTTTTAAATGTTGCAATCATACCAGCCTCCACCACTTCCTCTGGCAGCTCGTTCCATACACTTACCACAATCTGTGTGAAAATGTTGCCCCTTAGGTCCCTTTTATATCTTTTCTCTCTCACCCTAAACCTATGTCCTCAAGTTCTGGACTCCCCCACCCCAGGGAAAAGACTTGATCAATTTATCCTATTCATGCCCCTCAGATTTTATAAACCTCTATAAGGTCACCCCTCAGCCTCCGACAGTCCAGGGAAAACAGCCCCAGCCTATTTATCCTCTCCCTATAGCTCAAATCCTGCAACCATGGCAACATCCTTGTAAATCTTTTCTGTACCCTTTCAAGTTTCATAAAATCCTTCTGATAGAAAGGAGACCAGAATTGCACGCAATATTCCAAAAGTAGCCTAACCAATGTTTTGTAAGACGCAACATGACCTCCCAACTCCTGTGCTCAATACTCTGACCCTTAAAGGAAAGCATACCAAACGCCGCCTTCACTATCCTATCTATCTCTGACTCGACTTTCAAGGAGCTATGAGCCTGCACTCCAAGGTCTCTCTGTTCAGCAACAACCCTAGGACCTTATCATTAACTGGATTAGTGGTGCTGGAAGAGCACCGCAGTTCAGGCAGCATCCAAGGAGCAGTAAAATCGACGTTTCGGGCAAAAGCCCTTCATCAGGAATAAAGGCAGAGAGCCTGAAGAGTGGAGAGATAACCTAGAGGAAGGTGGGGGTGGGGAGAAAGTAGCATAGAGTACAATAGGTAAGTGGGGGAGGGGATGAAGGTGATAGGTCAGGGAGGAGGGTGGAGTGGATAGGTGGAAAAGAAGATAGGCAGGTAGGACAAGTCATGGGGACAGTGCTGAGCTGGAAGTTTGGAACTAGGGTGAGGTGGGGGAAGGGGAAATGAGGAAACTGTTGAAGTCCACATTGATGCCCTGGGGTTGAAGTGTTCCGAGGCGGAAGATGAGGCGTTCTTCTTCCAGGTGTCTGGTGGTGAGGGAGCGGCGGTGAAGGGGGCCCAGGACCTCCATGTCCTCGGCAGAGTGGGAGGGGGAGTTGAAATCTTGGGCCACAGGGCAGTGTGATTGATTGGTGCAGGTGTCCCGGAGATGTTCCCTAAAGCGCTCTGCTAGGAGGCGTCCAGTCTCTCCAATGTAGAGGACACTGCATCGGGAGCAACGGATACAATAAATGATATTGGTGGATGTGCAGATAAAACTTTGGATGTAGAAGGCTCCTTTAGGGCCTTGGATGGAGGTGAGGGAGGAGGCGTGGGAGCAGGTTTTGCAATTCCTGCGGTGGCAGGCGAAGGTGCCAGGATGGGAGGGTGGGTTGTAGGAGGGCGTGGACCTGACCAGGTAGTCACGGAGGGAACAGTCTTTGCAGAAGGCAGAAAGGGGTGGGGAGGGAAATATATCCCTGGTGGTGGGGTCTTTTTGGAGGTGGCGGAAATGTAGGCAGATGATTTGGTTTATGCAAAGGTTGGTAGGGTGGAAGGTGAGCACCAGGGGCGTTCTGTCCTTGTTACGGTTGGAGGGGTGGGGTCTGAGGGCGGAGGTGCGGGATGTGGGCGAGATGCGTTGGAGGGCATCTTTAACCACGTGGGAAGGGAAATTGCGGTCTCTAAAAAAGGAGGCCATCTAGTGTGTTCTGTGGAGGAACTGGTTCTCCTGGGAGCAGATACGGCGGAGGAATTGGGAATACAGGATGGCATTTTTGCAAGAGGTAGGATGGGAAGAGGTATAATCCAGGTAGCTGTGGGAGTCGGTGGGTTTGTAAAAACAAAAAATGTCAGTGTCATGTCGGTCGTCACTAATGGAGATGGAGAGGTCCAGGAAGGGGAGGGAGGTGTCAGAGATGGTCCAAGTAAATTTAAGGTCAGGGTGGAATGTGTTGGTGAAGTTGATGAATTGCTCAACCTCCTCGCGGGAGCACGAGGTGGCGCCAATGCAGTCATAAATGTAGCGGAGGAGGAGGTTGGGAGTGGTGCCGGTGTAATTAGGGAAGATCGACTGTTCTACGTAGCCAACAAAGAGACAGGCATAGCTGGGGCCCATACGGGTGCCCATGGCTACCCCTTTGGTCCGGAGGAAGTGGGAGGATTCGAAGGAGAAATTGTTAAGGGTGAGGACCAGTTCAGCCAAACGAATGAGTGTCGGTGGAAGGGTACTGTTGGGGACGTCGGGAGAGGAAAAAACGGAGGGCTTGGAGGCCATGGTCATGGCGGATGGAGGTGTAGAGGGATTGGATATCCGTGGTGAAGATGAGGCGTTGAGGGCTGGGGAAACGGAAGTCTTGGAGGAGGAAGATGGCATGGGTGGTGTCTCGAACGTATGTGGCGAGTTCCTGGACTCGGGGTGGGGGGGGGTGGGGTGGGGGGTGGGGGTGGGGGGGGGGGGGGGGATAGGACAGTGTCGAGGTAGGTAGAAATGAGTTCAGTGGGGCAGGAACATGCTGAGACAATGGGTTGGCCAGGGTGGTCAGGCTTGTGGATCTTGGGAAGGAGGTAGAACCGGGCAGTGCGGGGTTCCTGGACTGAGGTTGAAAGCTGAGGATGGGAGATTTCCTGAGGTGATGAGGTTCTGTATGGTCTGGGAGATGATGCTTTGGTGATGGGGGGTGGGGTCATGGTCGAGGGGGTGGTAGGAAGAGGTGTCCTCGAGTTGGCGTTTGGCTTCAGTGGTGTAGAGGTCAGTGCACCAGACTACCACTGCGCCCCTTTATCTGCTGGCTTGATGGTGAGGTTGGGATTGGAGCAGAGGGATTGGAGGGCTGCGCGTTGTGAGGGTGAGAGGTTGGAGTGGGGGAGGAGGGTAGACAGGTTGAGGCGGTTAATATCCTGGCGGCAGTTGGAAATGAAGAGGTCGAGGGCAGGTAATAGGCCAGTGTGGGGTGTCCAGGTGGATGCAGTGTGTTAGAGGTGGGCGAAGGGGTCCTCGGAAGGTGGGCGGGAGTCCTGATTGTGAAAGTAAGCTCTGAGGCGGAGGCGGCGGAAGAAGTGTTCGGTGTCATGGCGTGTATTCAATTCATTGATGCGTGAATGGAGGGGGATGAAGGTGAGTCCTTTGCTGGGGACTGATCGTTCGTCCACAGTGAGGGGGAAGTGTGGAGGGATGGTGAAAATTCGGCAGGGCTGGGAGCTGGGATCTGGTGTGGTACCTTATCATTAACTGTATAAGTCCTGCTAAGATTTGCTTTTCCAAAATACAGCACCTCACATTTATCTGAATTAAACTCAATCTGCCACTCCTCAGCCCACTAGCCCATCTGACCAAAATCCAATCTCGGGCCAGCTTTAAGTACTTTGGAATATAGGTTATCAAGCCCTGGGAATTATCAGCCTTTAATCCCATCTATTTCCCTCATACCATTTCCTTGCTAATGCTGATGTCCTTCAATTATAGAGTGATAGTCATACAGCATAGAAACATATCCTTCAGTTCAAGTCAATCCATGCCAACCATAATCCCAAACTAAACTAGTCCCACTTGTCTGCGCTTGGCACATATCCTCCCAAACATTTCTTATTCATGTATTTATCTAAATGTCTTTTAAACTTTGTAAATATAAGCACATCCACTACTTCCACTTGAAGTTCATTTGACACACGAACTGCTCTCTATTGAAAGAAAATATTGCCCCTCATGGTTTTTTTTAAATCTCTCTCCTTTCATATGGATGAATAGGTTAGATGGGCTTCAGATTGGTTTCACAAGTCAACACAACATCAAGGGTGAAAAGCCTGTACTGCATTGTAATGTTCTATGCTCCTGTCAATTTAAAAATAAGCCACCTAGTCTTGAAATCCCCCAACCCAGGGAAAACACACCTGCCATTCACCTTATCTACACCCCTCATGATTTTATAAAGCCATCCTCCTACATTCCAGTTTAAAAAAAAAAGAGTCCCAGCCTATACAGGCTCTCCTTATAACTCAAACCCTTGATTCCTGGCAACATCCAGGCTAACCTTTACTGAACTCCCTCCAGCTTAATAATATCCTTCCTGCAACAGGGTGACCAGAACCAGGCACAGTACTCCAGCGAGGTCCTGTACAACCTCAACGTGATATCCTAATTCCTATGCTCAAGTCTGAGCAAAGAAAGCAAATGTGCTAAGTGCCTTCTTAACCACCCTGTCTATATATGATGTAAGCATCAAAGAATGATGTGCCTGAACCCCTCGATCTCTGTTCTCCTGTCATGTTGCAGCTGTATAGGACATTACAGATTACTTAGTGTGGAAACAAGCATTTCGGCCCAACAAGTCCA
This sequence comes from Chiloscyllium plagiosum, assembly GCF_037043375.1. Taxonomy (NCBI): domain Eukaryota; kingdom Metazoa; phylum Chordata; class Chondrichthyes; order Orectolobiformes; family Hemiscylliidae; genus Chiloscyllium; species Chiloscyllium plagiosum. Next base: position 41,929,664 of record NW_028270141.1, read on the forward strand.
CACCGACCCGCCGAAGCGTATACCACCCAGACCCATACCCCTACACCTACCCCCTCACCTAACACTACGGGCAATTTAGCATAGCCAATTCACCTAACCTGCACATCTTTGGACTGTGGGAGGAAACCGGAGCACCCGGAGGAAACCCATGCAGACTCTGGGAGAATGTGCAAACTCCACACAGAGAGTCATCTGAGGCGGGAATTGAACCCGAGTCTCTGGCGCTGTGAGGCAGCAGTGCTAACCACTGTGCCACACATTAGTTAGGACACTTTTGGAATTCTGGTCTTCCTGCTATAAGAAAGGTATTGTGAAACTTTTGAGGGTTCAGAAAAGATTTACAACAATGTTACCAGGATTGGAGTGCTTGAACTAAAGGGAGAGGCCGAATAGACTGGGGCTATTTTCCCTGGGGGTTGGAAGCTGAGGAGTGATCTTATAGAGGTTTATAAGATTATGAGGGGCATGGATAGGGTGAATGGCCAAGGTCTTTTCTCCAGGATGGCGGAGTCCAAAACTAGAAGGCATAGTTTTAAGATGAGAGGGGTAAAATTTAAAAGGGCCCTAAGGCACAATGATTTCACACCTATATGGGATTAACTGCCAGAGGAAGTAGTGGAGGTTGGTAGAATTACAGCATTTAAAAGGCATGTGCATAGGTATATGAATCCAAAGGATTCAGAGGATGCGGGCAAATGCTGGCAAATGGGACTGGATTAATTTAAGATATCTGATCGATATGGATGAGTTGGACCAAAGGTTCTGTTTCCTTGCAGTACAAATCTTTGACTCTGTAACACTACCCAAGGCTCTACTTTTCCCTCCCTCTCACTAGACCCTCTGTACTTCATCGTATTTTGGACATTCTTTGTGTCATCCTTTGTGAAGACTAAGCCAAAATACACAATTAATGAGTCTTCCATCTCTTTGTTCCCCATTATAGCTTCCCCTTTCTTCCCCTAACCGTGTCAGGTTAGCCTGACATTAAACAGAAAAATATTAGGTTCCATCTGAATGCTGATGATAGTCAGTTCTGTCTAGTTATCATCTGTTGTGGGTAAATCACCACCACTAACATTTAATTCAGCTACTTATTAAAAAATCTCATAGACAATCAAGTACTGAAACAATGATTTAAATTTTATTGCACGTAGCAACTAACAAGACCGATCAAGTAAGCTAGTTAAGCCTCACAACTCAACCCGATTAATAATGGAACTTGGCCACAATCCCACCCACTGTCTCTATCTCTGGAAATGTCCTGGGTTCAATTCTTGTGCGTTGTTGTTGTTTGAAGTTCTGCTATTGAATTGTTCTTCTATTGGATTCTTATACAATTTTCTTTGCTTCAAGTTTGTAGTGTGACATTATTGATATCCATTAGATTCTTTCATCTTTCATTACAACTTTTGGAGACCTCAAATCTGTAGCTTGCCTTCTTATCTGAAGTAACTCCCCTGTTTCTTGTTACATTCGAAGTTAGCTGTCTGTTTAAAACACAACTTTTCCTTCAATTAACTATTTTACTTCGGAATATTTCTTCTGCAGGCAGACTTCATTGCCCGTTCGTCATGAGGCAGCAGATTATCAAACAATTGTTATCTCCTCTCCCAGAAAACAGCTTGTTTATGTTTCTTTTCAAGTTAGTTAATTCGCATGTTGCTTTTCATTCCTTTACAGCAGCTTCTCCTTGTCCCTTTCACCTCAAGAAGTAGTTAATTCCAGAAAGCGTTATTGCTGATTCCTTCAATCCATGAAGTAGTTAAAGCTGTAAAGTTTACATTGTCACACAGCTCTCTTGACTCGCCCACTTGCGTGTTGCATGTTGCTTATTTAACATCACTTACTGTCTGAGCAGAATTTATCTTCAATTAAATGTTGGAAATACTGATTCTGTATCTCTTTAATTCTTAGCATAAATTGTTCACTGATCACATAGTTGTTCCTCCCTCTGATTCTGTCTGAAGCTGAGTAAGATGCTTTAAGATTATTCATAACTTTGCTGTCCTATTTGACCCTGAGATCATCTGATTTCATATCTGCTATTGTAGATGGTGCACAATGCTACTACCGAGCATGAGTGGAGGAGGGAGTGGGTGTTCGTGGATGTGGTGCCAATCAAATTTAAAATCTTCATCTTTGTTTTTTAAACTCTTAGCTCATCCCTCTTATCTCTATACTTGTCCCATAGAGTCATAGGGATGTACACATGGAAACAGACCCTTCGGTCCAACCCGTCTGTGCCGACCAGATATCCCAACCCAATCTAGTCCCACCTGCCAGCACCCGGCCCATATCCCTCCAAACCCTTCCTATTCATATACCCATCCGAATGCCTCTTAAATGTTGCAATTGTACTAGCCTCCACCACGTCCTCTGGCATTTTGTGCAGCCCTGATTTTAAATTGCTTTCTGTTTCCTGTTACTGTTGCTTTGGTTCTGAATTCCAGAAATTCTTCCCTAAGCCTCTTCATCACTCTTGCTGTTTCTTCTTATAGTAATGAGAAAATTAGGCAAGCTTGATACTAGTTAAGGCCTGCCTTGATAGACTAATACTTTTAATTTTAATAATGTGAGTAGAAGAGTCGAGTGTAAGAAAAGTAACCAGAAGACTCCAGGGTTAGATTGGAGGATGAAAAGAAAATCCCACTATACAAATTTGAACAAAACAAACAGAAGCAGTAATGACTAGTAGCACCAAAACGCAAGATAATGACTCTAAGCAATATAAACTTCTATTTTACAGTGAATTCAACAGATTTAACTCTGATTTTTTTTTTTACCAAGCCAGAAATTAATGGAGAAACTCACCAAATCTAGCAGCATTTATAGAGAGTAAGCAGAGTTAATGTTTTAAGTTATAGAGATGTACAGCACGGAAACAGACCCTTCGGTCCAACCCGTCCATGCCAATCAGAAATCCCAACCCAATCAAGTCCCGCCTGCCAGCACCCGGCCCATAACCCTCCAAACCCTTCCTATTCATATACCCATCCAGATGCCTTTTTAAATGTTGCAATCGTACTAGTCTTCACCACTTCCTCTGGCAGCTCATTCCATACATGTACCACCCTCTGCGTGAAAACATTGCCTCTTAGGTCCCTTTTATATCTTTCCCCTCTCATGCTAAACCTATACCCTCTAGTTCTAGACTCCCCCACCCCAGGGAAAAGACTGTCTATTCATCCTATCCATGCCCCTCATGATTTTATAAACCTCTGTAATGTCACACCTCAGCCTCCAACAGTCCAGGGAAAACAGCCCTAGCCTATTCAACCTCTCTCTATGGCTCAAATCCTCAATCCTGGCAACATCCTTGTAAATCTCTTCTGAACCCTTCCGATAGGAAAGAGATCAGAATTGCACGCAATATTCCAAAAGTGGCCTAACCGATGTCCTGTACAGTCGCAACATGACCTCCGAACTCCTGTACTCAATACTCTGACCAATAAAGGAAAGCATATGAAATGCCTTCTTCACTATCCTATCTACCTGTGACTCCACTTTGAAGGAGTTACGAACCTGCACTCCAAGGTCTCTTTGTTCAGCAACACTCCCTAGGACCTTACCATTAAATGTATAAGTCCTGCTATGGTTTGCTTTCACAAAATGCAGCACCTCACATTTATCTAAATCAAACTCCATCTGCCACTTCTCAGCCCATTGGCCCATCTGATCAAGATCCTTTTGTAATCTGAGGTAACCTTCTTCGCTGTCCACTACACCCCCAATTTTGGTGTCATCTGCAAACTTACTAACTATACCTCTTATGCTCACATCCAAATCATTTATATTAAAGACGAAAAGCAGTGGACCCAGCACCGATCCTTGTGGCACTCCACTGGTCACAGGCCTGCAGTCTGGAAACCAATCCTCCACTACCATCCTCTGTCTTCTACCTTTTGAGCTAGTTCTGTATCCAAATGGCTAGTTCTCCTTGTATTCCATGTGATCAAACCTTACTAACCAGTCTCCCATGGGGAATCTTGTCGAACGCTTTACTGAAGTCCATATAGATCACGTCCACCGCTCTGCCCTCATCAATCCTCTTTGTTACTTCCTCAAAAAACTCAGTGAAGTTTGTGAGACATGATTTCCCATTGCACGAAGCCATGTTGACTATCCCTAATCAGTCCCTGCCTTTCCAAAAACATGTACATCCTGTCCCTCAGGATTCCCTCTAACAACTTGCCCACCACCGACATCAGGGTCACTGGTCTATTGTTCCCTGACTTGTCCTTACCCCTCTTCTAGTGACCCTTCTTCAGAACTGGCATTTTATTTTATTATACTGTAATTTTAAATTATTTATATTTTGACTTATATTCTGGTAGGTTTTTAAACATACTTCTACTCTAGAAGGCAATTTCATTTTGTTCTGATTCTTCTGTGCAGGTCATACATCAGGCTTACATGATTTTGATTTTTACTAATTATATATTTTTACCAATTTAACCTCCTGGTCCAGTTGGTCTTTTCCCCTGTTAAGTTGAGAGATCATAAAGTTGTGGGAGAAGTATCTGGAGCTGAATGTTACAGCTTGACATTCAGAACCCTGAATGTAGTCACAACATCTCTCCATGCTTTTGTGATGTTGTTTGGACTGCTGGTTGCTGGTGGGATTGTACTACCCATTACTGAGGACCAAACTCCAATCAAGGATGAACATTACAAATCAACTGATGCATAACAATTAATCATTGACCTCCTGGTCTAATAAGATATTGCTGACAACCATAGGCCATGACCCACCAGATATACATAGGCATTCCCTTGGTGAAAACTTTGCGGATGAACATCCTGTTTCTTTACAGAGCTACTTAGCCCTACCAATTTCTTTAGAATACACTCTTTCCACTCTCTAAACTTACAGAAGTAAGTACATAAGACTGGATGTTTGCAACCTCCAGGTCAACCTCTGTCTCACTTCATTATGGTTTTTAAAACTGCAACCAGTTTTTGCTCGGAGCAACATACTTGCCCTCAGCAGTTATCTCCATAGTAACATCACAGCTGGCTTGCTGCCAAAAGCTGCTTCAGCTGGACCAAAAATTCAAGCTTTGTTTATAAGTGCACAACTAAAAATAACTAACTAAATAAAACTGACTGAAAGTGAATAGCCTTTAATTTATCTTAAACTGAAACCAAAACTCTGCGTTTTAACCCTTAATGTAATTCACAGTAATGACGGTTATACCACCTTTTAAGATGATCTTGATCCTGATTATTTCCTCCTTTGGCTTAGTACCAAAACTCTTCCTTCATGTTGTTCTTGGAATGTTTCACCATGCTAAAGTTGCTATATAAATGCAAGTTACTTCTGGATTCAGATTAACTATTGGAAGATCTTTCCTTCTAAATTCATACATTCTCATTTCCCTAACTGAATTTAATTTGTTTGTTGACAGTTGCTGGATGCATATTTTACACGAGCCTCAAAGGAACAAAAGGAAAAGTTCTTGAAAAACCATGGATTTTCTTTGTTGGCCAACCAGCTATATCTCCACCAAGGATCTCATGGTCTGCTGGAGTGCTTCCTTGAAATGTTGCTCGGCCGGGCAGTTAGTCTGGATGAAGAGTATGTTTGCTTTGTTAATTAATTCTTTTTTGTCTATTTCCATGAATCAAGATCAGCATCCCTAAAATGAAAATCAATTTGTCAGCCCCTTTAATCATCACTATTCAGACTTGGAGGTTTATATTCCACCACTAACGCAACCAGTATTCATCAGTTTGTGTTGAGATGAAAGTGCACATGGATAGGCAGTCCTATTTTTTCAAAGGGTGAGGTGTTTGTTTGACTAACTGTAGACTAAGGTATGCTTTTAAAAATTGATTTGCCATTAAGAATTACTGTTAAATGCATCACCCATTGGTTTTCTGTTCTGCTGATTGTTTACAAAGTGCAGCCTAATAAAAATGAATATAGGCACTAAGTTGAATTGTTTGCTGAAGGCCAATAACAGAAATTTAACAGCAATTAATAGTTAAGACAAATATTTGCTAATTTAGTTCATCCTGCCAGTCTGAATAAACTCATTTATTATTTTGTGATGTTATTAACTTTCAAGATGATGGTTAAAAGCCAGACATGTCTAAATTGGTTCCAGTTTTTAAAACTTCTATAGTACTGTTTTAAATGTAATCATATTATAAGGATTAAACTGCAGGAAAATCAGTAAGGTGGTAGCTAACTCACTCAAAGAATTAAATCTAAAATGATAATTCTCCTTAAATGTTGGAGTATTTAGTTGAAGCAGTATTTGTTATGATAAATTTGAGTTCATCAAATGTGATTTGATCCACCATTACATATTCTTGTATCTAATCTGAACCATCAATTTTTATTGTAAGATTATATTTCCCAGCTAATTATTGGAACATTACAGTGTGCTGTAGGAGAGTTGCCAAACAGAAAAAAGTATTTAAGGAAAAAAACAAAGGGCTGCAGATGTTGTAAATCAGAAACAAAAATAGAAATTGCTGGAAAAGCTCAAAGTCTGGCAGCAGTTCTGAGGAAGGGTCATTTGACCCGAAACGTTAACTCCTCTCGGAAGGATGTTGTGAAACGTGAAAGGGCTCAGATGTTGCCAGGTTTGGAGGATTTGAGCTATAGGGAGAGGTTGAAGAGGGTAGGGCTCTTTTCCCTGGAGCGTCGGAGGCTGAGAGGTGACCTTATAGAGGTTTATAAAATCGTGAGGGGCATGGATAGGGTAAATACACAAAGTCTTTTCCCAGAGGTGGGGAGACAGAACTAGAGGGGATAGGTTTAAGGTGAGTGGGGAAAGTTATAAAACAAACCTAAGGGGCAATCTTTTCACAGGATCTGTTTCCATGCTGTGCATCTCTATGACTTGATTTTTCTCCATGGGTGCTGCCAGAGCTGCTGATCTTTTCCAGCAATTTCTATTTTTGTTTAAGATATTTAAGAACATAGAAATAGTCCATTTGGCCCATGAAGCGTGCTCTGTCATTCAACTAAATCAATGCTGATCTTTTCAATTAGTTCTATATTCCCGCAGTATCACAAATCATTTGATATCAAATATCTGGAAGTCTATCATAAGACCATAAGATAGAGGAGCAGAATTAAGCCATTCAGCCCATCAAGTCTACTTCACCATTCAATCATTGCTGATCTCTTTCTCCTACCTTCTTCACATAACTGTTGATTCCCTTACTAATCAAGAAACTGGCAATCTTAGTTTTGAGTAAATTTAATGACTCTACCTCTAGATAGGTAGGGAATTCCAAAGTTTGCCACCCTCTGAGTGAATTAAGGAATTTCTCTTCATCACAGTCCTAAATTGACCACTTGTCATCCTGAGAGTCTATCTCCTGGTTCTAGACACCCCCAGCCAGGGGAAATATCCTTCTTGCTTCAGTCCTGTTAGGCCTTGATTTAAAAAGAATTATATGGTTCAATGAGATCACCTCTCATTCTTCTTAAATCTAGGGAACATAGACTGTTTCTACATAGGGTAATTTTGCCAATGGTGAGTTTAGAATTATAGGATACTTGTGTTGAGGCAGAGACTAGTTTGTCTGGCCTGATTTGGTGCTGTACATTCAGTGTAGTCTTTACTGTGGTCAGACTCTGAAGTACTCCTGAATTCTCTCAGTTGCACCATATTGGTCAGCTGTCACCCTAATAAGAAGAGATCTTCATGAATTGTACATTTTTTTTCCAAATTGAGAATGCTAAGGCAAGAAAGAGGCATTTGCACCTTGTTTTCCTTTTGGAAGGCTGTGAGGAATATCCATAAGCAACTGTGATTGATAATTGGAAGGATATAACTCCCTTTTTATTTTGGGAAGTTAATAATGCTAACGTGCATTTACCTGCCTTTCGTCCACCCAGACGAATGTATGAATTCCAAGATATTGGAATTACTTCATCCAGAACTGATAGGAGTAAATACTGAAGGCAAGGAAGGATCAATATCTTCCAGCTCATCCAAACAGAAGTAAGATGAACAGTTTGTTTCTTCTAATTAGATCACCATATATCTTAGTGAGAAGGGATTTTTTTGTAGAAGATGGCAATCTTCATTGTAGCTTGAATCCCTAGATATGTAAAGTTATACCATTACTGCCATATGTGTCGTGGCTCTATAACATCCTACTCCACTCCTCAGTCCATCCCATGGCAGCTATTTTTGCAAATGCAGAGGATGCCACATGTGGCCTTTTATCCCCTACCCTCCTTATTGTTCCTCAACCTGAAGCAGTGGTTTATTTATAATACTTAGTTTAGTTTACTGTATTCAGTGCTCACAACACAGTCCCCTCTATACTGGGGAGAACAAACACAGATTGGATGAGTACTTTGCAACACCTCCATTCAATCAACAAGTGTGACCTGAGCTTCCAGTTGCCTACTTTAAAATTTGCACTTCCATCAACTGCAACGTCTTGTCACTTCCTCATTGCACTTTCCCATCCAAATGCAAAAAAACTAACATTCACTTTTACCTTTTCTCTCTTGAATATCCAAGATCCCAAGCACTCCTCCTATGTAAGACAACAGCTTGCATGTAAAACCGAAAGAACTGCAAATGCTGTAAATCAGAAACAAAAACAGAAGTTGCTAGAAAAGCTCAGCAGGTCTGGTAGCATCTGCAGAGAAATCAAAGTTAACGTTTCGGGTCTGATGACTTTTCCTCAGAACTGATGGTAGCTCAGAAAATGTTGGTTTGTGTGCAGAAGATGGGGGAGGGGGTAAGGAGTAAATGACAGGTGTGGATAGACCCAAAAGAGAGGGAAGATAGTTGGAAAAACGAAGAAATGGATAATGATCTGGCTGGGAGGGTGAATGAGGACTGTTAGTGGCTAACAGTATGTAATAGCAGGCTATGTGATAACAAGCCTTGGTTGGGGGCTAGGGCATAGGAGAGTTCAGGCCCTAAAATTATTGAACTTGATATTGAATCTGGAGGGCTGCAGGGTCCCAAAGTGCAAAATAAAGTGTTTTTTCCAGCTTGCGCTGAGCTAGAGATGTTGGCTAGGGAATAGGGCGGTGTGTTAAAGTGGCAGGCAACTGGAAGCTCGGGGTCTTTTGCGAGCAGAACATAGACGTTCCATGAAGCGGTCACCCTGCTTCACCTGGAAGGTATGTTTAGGCCCTTGGGATGCTGAGGATGGGGGAGGTAAATGGACAGGTGTTACACCTTTGTGGGCGGCACGGTAGCACAGTGGTTAGCACTGCTGCCTCACAGCACCAGAGACCCGGGTTCAATTCCCGCCTCAGGCGACTGACTGTGTGGAGTTTGCACATTCTCCCCGTGTCTGCGTGGGTTTGCTCCGGGTGCTCCGGTTTCCTCCCACAGTCCAAAGATGTGCAGGTCAGGTGAATTGGCCATGCTAAATTGCCCGTAATGTTAGGTAAGGGGTATGGATGGGTTGCGCTTCGGCGGGGCGGTATGGACTTGTTGGGCTGAAGGGCCTGTTTCCACACTGTAAGTAATCTAAATCTAAATCTAAACCTTCAGCGGTGGGTGCAGTGGGGCTGTGGGCTTTGTTGGGAGCAAAGGAAGTGTAGACCAGGGTGTCCCGGCGGGAAAGGTCCCTGTGGAAGGTGGATAGGGAGGGGATTGTGTCTAATGGTGACATCTCACTGGGAGGGAGGTGAAATGGTGGCTGATGATCTTATGGATGTGGATGCTGGTGTGATCATAAGTAAGGGCAAGGAGAACTCTGTGGCTGTAGCAGGAGGGAAGAGGGGTTCAGATCCATTTGAGGGCCCTATCAACAACGGTGCTGTGGAACCCTCGGTTGAAGAAGGTGGAAGTTTCAGAGACTTCCTTGTCAAATTTGGCCTCATCAAAACATATGCAATGGAGGCAAAGGAACTGGGAGATTGGAATGGAGTCTTTGCAGGAAGCAGGGTATGAGGATATATAGTCCAGATAGCTGTGGGACTCATTGGGTTTATAGTTATAAATTAGTGTACTGCCTATCCCGAGAAAGAGAAGGGAGGAGTCAGAAATGGATCAGGTGAAAGTGAGGGTAGGGTGGAAATTGGAAGCAAAATCAATGAACCTTTCCAATTCCGGAAGAGGGAGAAAAGCAGCACCGATGATATCATCGATAAATCGGAGCAAGAGTTGTGGGTGGGGACTGGATTAGGATTGGAACCAAGAATGCTCCATGTACGCCATGAAGAGACAGGCATAACTAGGGCCCATGTGGGTACCCGTGGCCGCCCCTCTGACTTGAAGAAAATGAGAAAACAACCTACATGTCCTACTTTTAATATACCGTATTTCTCAAAACAGTGATATAGAGGCCATTCAGTCTATCAATTCTGCACCAACCCCCTACACGCAGATCCATCCCACCCAGAGATTTTGTTATTTATAGTTAGGCCTGATGTGTATCCATCCTTTGTTTTTCTTCTCCCATTACCATCTCCTTTTGCTCTGTATGATCACAGTTTTGTTACTTAATTTTCCAGCCTTTAATTGCTAACCACCCTTTCACAGACATTCCCTTTTTACTCTCTAAACCTCCACCCACTTTCCTTGCTTCTACTTATTTTAAACATGCCAAAACATTAACTACTTTCAGTTTTGATGAAAGGTCCTTGACCTGAAACATTAACTATGTTTCCATCCACAGATGCTGCCTGATCAAGGTTGAGCTGTTCACACTAAAGAATTCAAATTAGTAGCAGGAATAAGCCAATTTTCTCTTAAGCCTGCTCTACCATTTCATAATTTCAATACTGGTCAGACCACGTCTGCAATCCACTTTCTTTCTGTTTCTTGACCAATGTTCCTTCTGAGCTGCACAGATGCACAACTGTTCTGAGATTCCACACATGCATGCTGATGCATTGACTTCCAGTTTCGGAAGCTGCTGCCATGCAAGTTGGGAATAATTGTTCAGGTGAATGTAGCTCTTGGCTCCTTTGTTAGTGAAAAATCCAATTCTAACTTAAAAATAATAATTAATGACACTGCTTTCACCATTCTCTGGGGCAGAGAATTCCACGTACACATGATCTCAGAGAAAATGTTTCTCCTCTTCTCTGTTTTAAATAGACAATTCCTTTTATTTTTAAACTATGTCCCCTAGCCTAGTCTCTTCCACATCAGGAATATGTACTAATTAAAATAGCTACCAATAAGATATATGAATTAGACAAGCTAGGACCATGCAGATCAGAACCAAAACAGAAGAGGCCAGTATCAAAAATAGGCTGGTATGTTGTGCCACCTTATTGCTGATACTGAGAAATTAATTGTGTTATTCACTGATTAGAACAATAATTTTTTAACAGCCCTTTTGTTCTTTATTTGGTCAAAGACTTATCCATAGCTGTTAACAGATCTTTGGTTTATAAGAGGGCCCATGTCAATATATACAAATGACAAGTTTTACAGAACAGTTCAATTCTTGAGTAAATTGCCTTGTGTTTCTTCATTTTTGCAGTTTGGATACAGAGACTATGGCTCAGATTGACCCATTTCGTAAAAGATGCATTATTCCTGTACTTGGCCTGATTGAAAACTCCCTGTATGAAAATACATTGGTGCACAATAAATTGTGTGTCCTACTCCAGCTTTTGAATGCCTGCCCCAAGTTAGCTGACATACTGCTCGACAACGGCTTAATATATGTCTTGTTGAACACCTTAGCAACATTAAATGGATTAGAGAATGGGTAAGGAAGTTATTGTGCTAGATTAATAGATTGCAAAGTGAAATAATTATCCTATAATCATTGTAAACAGAAAATCTGTTTAAATTGTTCCTTTATTTATTTTGGAACCGCTCTTATTCTGTTTTATGTCGACCTGAAATAGTTTGTGTTTTACCTGTTAGTCTTAAACCAATATCTATACCTAAGTATCTGGTCTGCTGTTCAATATTTATTCCTCAGTTAATCTCATTAAAGCAAATTATCTGGCTGACGTGTCATGAATGTATTGTGTGTGACTTTGTGCACAATTGACTGTTATGCTACCTCAATTGCAACACTGGGCAGGCAGTGGCATAGAGGTCTTAATGCTATACTAGTACTCCAGAACCCAACCTAAAGTTCTGTTGACATGGTTTTGATACCAATGTTGCAGATAAAGTTTGAATTCAATTAACAAAATTGATTATTGTTTAGAAACAAAAAGAGTCTAGTAACACTAATATCCCATAGAGAAGGGAATCTGCTGCCCAACATGTCTGGCCTACATGTAACTCTTAACTGCACTCTGGGCATTTAGTGCTAGACAATAAGTACTGGCTGAGCCAGCGATGCCCATGTTTTCACGAATGGATTTTTGTGAAAAAAAACTTCAAGTACTTAATTACCTAGAAAGCAATTTGAGTTTTAAAAGGCATTTTCATAAATGTTTTTTTCTGAGCTACCTCTTGTCCTTTAAGTTATGTCCTAAAAACACCGCTTTGGATTATGTTTTTGGTTACCCTTCCCAGTATCTTCCCTTTTGCTAGGTATCTTGTCATGTAACACCTTCGCAATGTAACCTGACATTTTTCTGTATTTTTAAGGTGAAATATACCTGAGAGTTCTTTTTGAATTGTTTGACTTTAATATTTCAGCTGAGTTATTTTATGGTTCCACAATCATATTTGTGATCTTTATTTTTAAAAGGCTTGAATGCTGTTTTTTTAGATTTTTACACATCACAGCTTTCACTTTATTCCTGTTTCTGAAAGTGGTCTGTTTTGTTAAGTTTATCCCATCATTTTCTTCCATTGTAGTATTCCAGTGAATGAGTACAAATTGCTGCTATGTGATATTCAGCAACTACTAGTTGCTATTACCATCCATTCCTGCAGCTCTTCTGGTTTACCATATTTTCGCATAATAGAGGATTTAATCTCACTGCTTGGATACCTGCAGAAGAGCAAGGATACAAAAACAAAAGGTGGGTGCTTAACGAGTTTTGAGAAGATTTATAGCTCAGGTTGAGGTTTTGGATGTAAGTTTGCTCGCTGAGCTTGGAGGTTTATTTCCAGACCTTTCGTTACCTTACTAGGTAATCTTCAGTGGGCCTCATGCTAAGCAATGCTGAAAATTCCTGCTTTCTATTTTATATGTTTGGGTTTCTTTGGGTTGGTGATGTTATTTCCTGTGGTGAAGTCACTTCCTGTTCCTTTTCTCAGGAGATGGTAGATGGGGTCTAACTGGATGTGTTTGTTGATAGGGTTCCGATTGGAATGCCATGCTTCTAGGAATTCTCGTTCATGTCTTTGTTTGGCTTGTGGATGGATGTGTTGTCCCAGTCAAAGTGGTGTCCTTCCTCATCCGTATGTGAGGATACTAGTGAGAGAGGGTCATGTCTTTTTGTGGCTTGTTGGTGTTCATGTATGCTGGTGGCTATTTTTCTGCCTGTTTGTCCAATGTAGTGTTTGTTACAGTCCTTGCATGGTATTTTGTAAATAACGTTAGTTTTGCTCATTGTCTGTATAGGGTCTTTCAAGTTCATTGGCTGCTGTTTTAGTGTGTTGTTGGGTTTATGGGCTACCATGATGACAAGGGGTCCGAGTAGTTTTGCTGTCATTTCTGAGATGTCTTTGATATAGGGGAGAGTGGCTAGGGTTTCTGGACGTGTTTTGTCTGCTTGTTTGTGGGTGCTTAAAATAGAATAATTTAGAAATTGAACTGATCTTAATTCTTTAGTTCTGTATTTTTCCAGCTCCACTTCATGTTTATTTTGTTACTAATGGACCTACAAACATTTTTCTAAAGGAAAACTTGGAGACACTGAAGGGATATTTCAAGCAAGTAATTCATAATTGGTCATTTTGATTTGCCATAATAAATAAATAAGAAAACTGTAAAATGAGTTAAATTGCAGCTCATCTAACTACAAGTTCAAGTTAAATTGAGCTTCATGATAATCAAGGAGGTCCTGTTCCAATAAATGAATCTACAGCTACTGTCTGTGTTGAAAATATCAGGTTCAAGTGCAAGTACAGTAAAGTAGTAAATGTAGAAAAATGTCTTCATTCAATTTTTTTCACACCTTACATTAGTGTTGTGTGTTGTGGCCTCACCTGGCCTAGGATTGTTAAAACATCCACTGTTGCATTGAAAAATGTCAGAACTTCTGGAAAACTCTGTAATCATTTTCTGCCAAACATGCTGTGTTCGGATGAATGCAACATGGTTTACTATGTCATCACAGCAGTTGAACGTGGTTTTGATGTTTTTGTACTCCAGTGGAAAATTTCCAAAGCATTTTTATGCCCTTTGAGAGAAACCAGCAAATGGGTGGGCAGGTATTCATCAGAGCAGAAAGTGAGGACTGCAAATGCTGGAGATCAGAGCTGAAAATGTGTTGCTGGAAAAGCGCAGCAGGTCAGGCAGCGTCCAAGGAACAGGAGAATCGACGTTTTGGGCATAAGCCCTTCTTCAGGCTTATGCCCGAAACGTCGATTCTCCTGTTCCTTGGATGCTGCTTGACCTGCTGCGCTTTTCCAGCAACACATTTTCAGCAGGTATTCATCAGACTCTTTCAAAGCATTGACCTCTCAGACTTCTTAGTTGAAGAATATAACGCACCTATAATTATATTATCTGTCAATTCTGTTGTGCAGCCTACAACATTATCCACCTGTCTATGGGTTAATATGGTTTTCTCTGCCTGATATCTGTAACTTCAGGCAAGCGAAAAGTGGCTCATTAGATTAGTAGGCCTGAGCTAACTACTTGTTTTTGACATCTTGTGCAGTTGTAACCTATTTGAACTCAGCATAATGGAAGCAGTTGGCAGTTGTAGCTTCCATCACCATTTTTCACACCTCATTCAGATTTTCAGCACCATCCATGTTGACACTGCCTGTATCATATGTTCCTTGCTTCATTTTCTACATTAGATTTATCATCTTTAGACATGAGTGTGTTCTGGGAGAAGATGATAAAACAAACTCTTGTTTCATCGATGTTAAAAAATGTGTTGTGGCAAGACAGTTATGGTACAGTGGTAGTGTCCCTGCCTATAGACCAAAAGGTCTGATTTCAAATCCACCTGCTCCAGAAGTGTATCATAACATGTCTTAACAGGTTGTTTTTTTTAAACTGTTTTGTGGTGTTTACTTGTGCAAGGCATGGGGAGGATTATTTCGGAGTCTATCGTGTCATTTCTGCTATAACTGCCACACTCTTATTGCTTACCATACAAGATGATGCCATGCTTTATCTTGAATCAATTAAGCCATGGGTTGGTGCAGATGAGCTCCTTGTTTCCCAGCTTCTTTGCCAGGGTGATTTCTCTTTCCATCAGAATTGGACTGAAGATGGGAATATTCTCTACTCAAACTCTATTAAACCACATCACTACTTCATCTGGGTAGGCAGCCATTCTCATCCTCTTCCTTGCTAAAGAAGAAGACTGTTTATTGAGCCCCTTTTAAGATGCTCACTTGTACTTAAGAAAGATTGACTCACTCAATATCCCACCTTCCAGTTTGGGTTTCTGCCTAAACCACTAATCCAGGCAGTGAATTCCGAAGCTCACCATCTTCTAGGTGAAAAGGCTTTTCCTTATATCCCCTTTAATCTTTTTATTGATCATCTTAAATCAGTCCCCTGTGGTAGTTGACCTCTCCACAAGGGAAAACCAGTCTTTCCTGTTTACTCTGTCCAGACCCTTCATAATTTTGAATATTTCAATTCTGTCCCCCCTCCATTTCTTCTATTCGAAGGAAAACAACTCTCTAGCTTATCCAAGCTTTCCTTATTAATGCAATTTCCAAACTCTGACAACACCCCTGTTAATATCCGCTGTCAGAATAATTGCATCCTTCCTATACTGTGTTAACCAGAAATGTACGCACATTTCCACCTGTTGCCTAACCAGTGTTTTACAGTTTCAGCATTGTCTTGCTTTGTATTCTATACCTTGTCCAACAAAGGAAAGTGTTCCCTATGTTTCTTTATCATGTTATCAGACTGTCCTTTCATTTTCAAAGATTTGTTATTCTGTACTTTAAGGTTTTACATTTCCTCTATCCCTCTCAGTAGCATCCTGTTTATTGTATATTTTCTAGCTTTGTTTGGCATTCCCAAATGCATCCTTTTGAAGATGGTTATGTCAAAAGCTAAGTTAAATTTAAGCTCCTCTGTAGTGCTTTTTTTCACTTTCCCACATTCACCTTGCTAAAAATAACTCCTTAATCCCAGTAGTGTAACTGTGGACTCTTGAAAGAGTACATACATAAGTCCTGTTGACTGAGGTTTAGCAATGTGACGACAGTTTCCTGTGAGCCAAGCTAAATAAGTGCTTTTAAGGTGAAAAAGGCAACAACTTGGATTTTTCAAGCAATGTAAAATACTCAACAGGGTTCCAGTTAGCAGTCAGATTAGATTAGGCTTGTATGATAAAACAATGAGGTTAGTGAAATATTAACTATGTTGCCATTAACAGTACGACTGAAAGCAGGTGCAAATTTCTAATGCCAGTGGCTGTGTTACAAGTAGAGATTCTGATGCCCATTCTTTTGGTAGAGATAGGAATCTGAGTGAATCAGGATCTTCATATTAATGTGGAGCCCAAACTAGTATTATATTGCACATATTGCAAAATGGATCTTCTGTTTCTTTGCCTCTGGAGAATAGTGCCAGATGCTTTAACTAATTGGGAACACCAGTATGGAAGATCGATTAATATTGCCATCACTGGAAATGAGACCATTATTAACAGCAAGATAGAATGTTGGGTAGCTGCTCTTCCTCCCTCTCCCTAATCTTCGGTCCCTTCTCTCTTTACCCCCCTGAGTCAGATGTGCAGATGGGTAGAGTTAGGGTAGAAATGTTAAGATGACATATATAAACAAGGGACTTTCAAAGTTGTTAAAAACAATTCAAAGTTTTTGTCCTTATGTTGTGATATCTTATCATGAATCTGCATTATAAATGTAATCCTATCTTCCCTCGTTTAGAATTAGCTATTGCACTGCAGTTCCGGGTCCTTCAGGGTGCTATTGAATTTATAAAAGACACAGCCAATCAAGATGCTCAGAATATAAGTAGCTCCTTCCATTTACCTGCAACACAGCATCATGCCATTCACCAGAAAAGGAAGAGTATTGCAGGTGAGTGCTGTAACAATCCAGTGGTAGTTATTACAACTGTCTGCAGATTAACTAGCAAAATAGAGTAACTGTAACAATCGCAGTAGATCCATATATAAATTAGGTTTATTTCAGTGGGTTATTTGAGGTGTTTTTCCATTGTATGTTGTAACATTTTAATTGAATTTTAATCAGTTACTTAGTGAAAAGAAACTATAATTGAGTAGATCTGTCCTCTTGGGTCTGAGGCATCACCGCATTGATATACACTTTTGCTTGAGTAGTGCATGGGCCAGCTCTACCAACTGACTTATTTTTAATTCATGTTTGATGTAAATTCTCCTCTTCAGAAACCTAAAGTGATTGAAATGATTATTCTTTTAGAACAAAATCTTCCTCAGAGCAGATGCATATACTCCAAATATATTTTACGTATTTGATTAGTTAGTTTGCTACAATGCATGATATGCAATTTACTAAGAATTAAATTTACATCTTAAATTCATAAGATTATTGTCTCGTTTATAGAAACTTTAAATACTCTAAGTACTCCCTTCCAGTCTTGTATATAAGTACAAATCACAGAAACATTGCTCCATGTCAACTATATTGCTAAAAGAATGCAGCTACAAGAGAGTATTACTGATCTAGGATGCAAATCAAAATAATTGCAGTCACTGTATTATTTCTGTAGCCATATTCAAAGTGACGTTGCAATAAAGTTATATGTCTATGACAAGATCTGAACACCAGCCTGCAAAAAAATTTTTTGCAATTCTGCAGTCTGCCCAGAAGAGAGTTTTTTTTTTCAATGTTTGTCATGGGATGTCAGAGGAATGCAGCATAGGTTGACACAAAAGAATTCCGAGTTAGAAGCAAGTGTCAGTGGTAAGACCAAACTGGATAGCTGGAACTTTATGAATAAGACAATAAATGCACTTTTGTACAAGACAGATAGGGAGACATGTTTGCATAACAAAGAGCCACAGAATTGTTTTGCAGTCAAATGTGTAATATTCAAACCTCAAACATTACCTTGTTTCTGTTTCTAATTAAGGCAGGAATTGTCAAAATTGGAAAGACCGAGTTTTCAGATGGCTTTTGTTTCAGCGCATCTTTTTACTTTCACCGAATTATCATGTCAACTGCCCAGCAAAAATATTAATGGAAACTCATTTTAAAGTTGTTGAGTTATAATGAATGGCTAGGAAATTTGAGGTGAACTCTTAGGCATTCTAGTTTTGATTTTTGAAGGAAAAAACATCCGTTATTTGTTTCACAAGAATGGTATTATGAAAAACTAACCAGTACTCTCTGCACATCTGTGAGAAAAGGTTTGTCAAATCTACTTTGTGGATGTGACATTCTTCTGATTAAATATACTACAAGCAACAAAATTCTTGATAAGTTTGTGAAACGTTCTAGCTATTTTGCTTTGAGATTATTTTATCTTTTGAATATTTTAGTTGGTATTTGTGCTGAGTATAAAATAACATCTTTAATCATTGCACAGTGTTTACCTTTATAATGTTCAAAACATAGGTTTGTTAATTAACATGGTTCTTTGACTTAGAACTTGTGTTCATGTACATTTTTAGCTATTGTGTAGCACTTCTCTGCAAGCTTCTCTACATTATTTGTACTTATTTGCAATGAAGGTTCAATTGCATTGAAAGATTCCATAATTCCACGGCTGTCAAGACAACATTTCTCTTCGTATGGTCACCTTCCAATGACTTATTGCTTCAGCTTAGTAAACCAGGAGTCTCCCCTACTATTCCCAACTGGATCCACTTCCTGTACTTTCCTTCCAGAAGCAGGTGTAGTAGCGACCTTCCAACTTCAGTGCCTGAAAAACATTTCTTTTTGAAATGTTTGTCTCAACAGTAGGCTGCAAAATTGTGCATTTGTGAAACAAAAACTATATCCCCAATATTGTAAACCCTAAGAAATGTCTTTTGTTTCAAAATGTTTTAAGATAGCTATAAGTTCAAACATAAAATAGAAATACTGCAATGGGATTTTTAAAAAAAATGTTCTTAGTGGTGTTTTTATGTTTACAATATTGAGATCAAATCAGTCTTCATTCACCTTTTTGCACTGATTTGTTTGCAGTTCTGTTGCAACTAACAAAAATGCCATTCATCGAGAGCAGCAATAATATATTACATCCCAAACAACACTACAAATCAGAAATTGCTGGAAAAACTTAGCAGGCCTGGCAACTCTATGGGAAGAATAACATTTGAAAGAAAAAATGGAAAGTTAACCTTTCAGATCCATTGACCCATTCTGAAGGAGGTTCACTGGACCTGAAGTGTTGTTGCTGCTTTCTCTTGACAGATGCTGCCAGGCATGCTGAGCTTTTCCAGCAATTTCTGTTCTGTCTTGCTTACACAAAGTGTTGTTTGGGAGACATACAATTTGCTTTCACTGTTAGCCAGCTGCTGCTTACAACCTCTTAGAAATCAAGTGCTATGTTTTCACATACGAACAATACATTTGTTAATGTCTACAGTAGTACTGTTGTCCTTTTGTGAAAACATTTGACGTCTAACAAAACTGAAAATCAGTTAAGATAATTTGACCAAAGTAATATCAAAGTTATCTGTAATAGTGACTTTAAATCATGTTTCGCCAAGTTAAATCTTCCTGTTGCTCTTGACTGGTATCTTAAGTTTTCACTGCCTACAGGAATTTGGCTCATTGTTACTGGAAAGAAAGTGAGGGCTGCAGATGCTGGAGATCAGAGCTAAAAATGTGTTGCTGGAAAAGCACAGCAGGTCAGGCAGCATCCAAGGAACAAGAGAATCGACGTTTCGGGCATAAGCCCTGAAGAAAGACTTATGCCCAAAACGTCGATTTTCCTGTTCCTTGGATGCTGCCTGACATGCTGCGCTTTTCCAGCAACACATTTTCAGTTCATTGTTACTGGAGCTTGCTAGTGTTTCTAAGTGCACTGCTTTTTAGAATTCTTCCACAATATGTATATACTGTATATACTCGAGTAAAAGTTGACCCCCTATTTTTCTATTTATCTCGTGTAAATGTCGACCTTAGTTCTTCAAACAGATCAAGATTTGAGAGTCAAGGTATTATCCTGTATATATAATTGTTACAACGAGGAAACAAATTTGTTTTTGTGCTGTTATGTGTTTTGATGTACAATTCAGTGTGAGGCTATGGATTTCTTAAGTTCATTATCGAACAAGACTATAATTAGTATAGAGGAACCTTGATTATCCAAAGGACACGGTGGGGAGTACTTCATTCGTTTAATCAAGTGCCGAATAACAGAGTTTAGCCAAGCATTGGGACTTTGCAATTTTGCTGGATAATCCAAAATTTGGATAATCGAATGCCGAATAATCGAGGTTCCTCTGTAATCACTTTTTGTGTGGCCGTCCCATTCTGCTCTGCTCCAGGCATCCCGCTCCACTCCCAGTCTCTGTCCCTCTCCGCTCCGGGACTCCAAATGCTGGCCATCCCACTCTGCTCCGGGAATCCAGACTGCTGGCCGTTCCGCTCCGCTCCCAGTCTCTGTCCCACTCTACTCCGGGACTCCAGGCTGCTGCCATTCTGCTCCACTCCGGGCCTCCAGGCTGCTGGCCATCCAGCTCCACTCCGGGCCTCCAGGCTGCTGGCCATCCAGCTCCACTCCGGGCCTCCAGGCTGCTGGCCATCCAGCTCCACTCCGGGCCTCCAGGCTGCTGGCCATCCAGCTCCACTCCGGGCCTCCAGGCTGCTGGCCATCCAGCTCCACTCCGGGCCTCCAGGCTGCTGGCCATCCAGCTCCACTCCGGGCCTCCAGGCTGCTGGCCATCCAGCTCCACTCTGGGCCTCCAGGCTGCTGGCCATCCCACTCCACTCCCAGTCTCTGTCTCACTCCACTCCGGGCCTCCAGTCTGCTCCATTCTGGCCATTAGCTGCACCAATAATGTTATTGCCACTTCAAGATAAGCATTTTTCGTAAAAAGAAGGAATACCAAGAACAAAATAAAAACACACAGATGGAATAATTACAAATTCATTTTTTGTTTTTCTTGTCTTTATCTGTTAATCATTGTAATTTGTTTTCTCTTTATTAGTTTAGAGATCAATTGGGCTTCTGCTAATGATATAGTATTTTGGACTTAGCATGAATTTCAGCCCCTCAAAAGTAGCATCAGTGTAATAGTTGACTCCATGAATTTAATCTTAAAAAGCACTAAAAACTTTTACATGAGTATATACGATACTTTTCTGAAACAAAAGCACATAAATGGTTTTGGTGAATTTGATTTGAAATCCACTTTGCCAGGTCCTCGCAGGTATTCAGCTGCTCCATCTGATATCTTGCTGATGCGAATGCGATCAGTAGCCAGTGATGAATTATCATTGCTTATGCAGAGGAGGATGAGCCATGAGAATTCTATGAGAGCTTCTGAGACTGAGTTTGTCCAGAGACTGCAGAGACTCACAGTGTTATCAGTGAACAGACTAATTTACCAAGGTAAGCAACTCATTAACCTGATAATTTTTGAATATTCTTACGTCCTTTCTCAAAGATGATCCCAGTTTGAGTTGACCTTTTTCCAAGTAGCCATTTCTGTTATGAACCTAGATTGTAAGTGTCAACAGATTATGTATTAATGAAGGGTGTCCTTGGCAGAGTTTCCTCATTTCCCTTGCCCCCACCTTATCCTAGATCCAACCCTCTAACTCAACACCTCCCTCTTGAACTGTCTTACTTGTCCATCTCCCTTCCCACCTATCTGACCTATCACAATCGCCCCCACCTTCATCTACCTATTATGTTCCCAGCTACCTCCCCTGCCCACCCCCATGCCCCTCCCATTTATCTCTCGGCCCCTTTGGGCCCCCCATTCCTGATGAAGAACTTATGCTCGAAACGTTGACTCTCCTCCTCAGATGCTGCCTGACCAGCACCACACTTTTCGACTCTGACCTCCAGCATCTGCAGTCCTCACTTTCTCCTTCAGTCCAGCTAGTCCATGCCGACCAAATTTCCCAATCTAAACTAGTCTCATTTGCCTCTGTTTAGTCCATATTCCTCTAAACCTTTCCAATTCATTGCTGCTTTTTTTTTTTACTACTACAATTGTGTTTTTTACAAAAGTGATTTTTTTTTAAAAAGTGATATATTTTGACACTCGTGATTTATATTAGATCCTGACCTCGACTTCCTGGATTTATTGAGCACGTCTGAATATCCACATTACGATAGAATACTGACTCCTCCAGGTGAAGACTTCGAGGGAGGTGCATCAATGCTACCCAGCAACAACATAAAGACATTTCAGAAAGAAATGCTAAAACTGATGGTTGAAGGGATTAAAATATCCTTGGTGAGTATAGCTGCATGTAATCAAAAACTATATCTGTGGGACTGGCCTTTTGTGGTAGTCAGTACATCTTAAAGAATGAAGAAAACCAAGGAACTGCAGATGCTGGGAATAAACAAAAACAGAAATTTCTGGAGAAACTCTATTTTTGTTGGCATATATACCAACCTTTAACCAGCTACAATCAGTTCTGAAGAAAGGTTACTGGACTCTTCACAGATGCTGCTAGACCTGTTGAGTTTCTCCAGCAATTTCTGCTTTTGTTAAAGAATTAAGACATGGTTGGTTCACATTCTAAATTAATGGAGAAATCCTTAATTTTTTGTCAGGTAATTTAATTATTTCTGAAGGGTTCTTTTTAACATTGGCTATTATTGTTGGTAGAAGGAATCTGTCTTAATTACTGTCTAGTAATACTATCAAACTTGTAAAATGAAATTGTTAAAACTCGAGGGGAGAAAGATGCCAAGACAGTTTAGGACTGATGTAATTTTGGTCAAAGAGAGAGATTGAAATAAGTTCATTATCGAACAAGCACTATAATTAGTATAGAGGAACCTTGATTATCCAAAGGACACGGTGGGGTGTACTTCATTTGTTTAATCAAGTGCCGGATAACAGAGTTTAGCCAAGCATTGGGACCTTGCAATTTTGCTGGATGATCCAAAATTTGGATAATCGAATGCCAGATATTTGAGGTTCCTCTGTATTCACTTTTTTGTGGCCGTCCCATTCTGCTCCGCTCCAGGCCTCCAGCCGGCCTCCCTTCCCCCCCCCCCCCCCTCCTTTCCTCCCTCCCTCCCTCCCTCCCTCCACTCTCCCTCCCTCCCTCCCTCCACTCTCCCTCCCTCCCTCCCTCCCTCCCCCCCCCTCCCTCCCCCCCCCTCCCTCCCCCCCCCCTCCCTCTCCCCCCCCCTCCCTCTCCCCCCCCTCCCTCTCCCCCCCCCCTCCCCCCCCCTCCCTCCCCCCCTCCCTCCCCCTCCCTCCCCCCCCTCCCTCCCCCCCTCCACCTCTCCCCCCTCCCTCCCCCCCTCCACCTCTCCCCCTCCCTCCCCCTCCCTCCCCCTCCCTCCCCCTCCCTCCCCCTCCCTCCCCCCCCTCCTCCCCCTCCTTCCCCCCCCCTCCTTCCCCCCCCTCCCCCCCCGTCCTTCCCCCCCCCCTCCCCCCCGTCCTTCCCCCCCCTCCCCCCCGTCCTTCCCCCCCCTCCCCCCCGTCCTTCCCCCCCCTCCCCCCCGTCCTTCCCCCCCCTCCCCCCCGTCCTTCCCCCCCCCCCCCCCCCGTCCTTCCCCCCCCCCCACCCGTCCTTCCATCCCCCCTTCCTTCCTCCCTCCCTTCCCTTCCCCCCCCTCCCCTCCCCTCCCCCCCCCTCCCCCCCCTTCCCCCCCTTCCCCCCCCTCCCCCCCTTCCCCCCCCTCCCCCCCTCTCCCCCCCTCTCCCCCCTCCCCCCCGTCTCCCCCTCTCTCCCCCTCTCCCCCTCTCCCCCCCTCCCCCCCCTTCCCCCCTCCCCCCCTTCCCCCCCTCCCCCCCTTCCTTCCCCCGTCCCTCCCCCGTCCCTCCCCCTTCCTTCCCCTCCCCCTCCCTTCCCCTCCCCTTCCTTCCCCTCCCCCTTCCTTCCCCGCCCCTCGCCCCGCCCCTCACCCCGCCCCTCCCCTCGCCTCGCCCCTTCCCGCCCCTCGCCTCGCCCCTTCCCTCCCCTCGCCTCGCCCTTCCCTCCCCTCCCCTCGCCCCTTCCCTCCCCTCCCCTCGTCCCTTCCCTCCCCTCCCCTCGCCTCCTTCCCTCTTCCCCCTTCCTCCCCCCACCCCCCCACCCCCAACCTGGAATGTTTTAAAACTTGATTTCTTGTTCAGTCTGATTCAGGCTCCTTGAAGCTTGTCCTTGTTTAAAGCATTAACTGTTGGATACTTCTTGGTTTAGGGATCAGGTCGAAATAGCCCCCCACGGCAGCAGTGGAAACGCATGCTTTGGTCTTGCAGAGAGACATTCCGGTCCCAGTTGGGTCGATTGCTTGTTCATGTTTTGTGCCCTGCCCGCTCACTAGAAGAAAGAAAAATGGCTTTAGAGATAGTTTATGAACCAAGCCATCAGGAAATTCTGCGTGAATGTCTTGGTCAACCTTTGGAGGTAAGACCGCTACCATGAAAATCTTAGTAATGTGCAGAAAACTGTACTCGACGATGTAAGAAAACTGTGTACTTGTACTATATTCCAATGTGCTGGTCATTTTGTTTGATTTGAAGTAATAATTCTATTTTCTGGCTGTTTTCAGAAGGTTTATGGAAGATAAATGCTTATATTCTTTAATGCAGTTTCTCAACATTAATATTTGAACATTGTTTAATTACACATTAACAGAAAACTTTCAAGCATCTTTTGTGATCAGATGAAGCAGCTCATTTTGAAGTAGCTTTGAATGGTGAGCCCCTCTTGATTATGTTTACCCACAGCATGGACCCAAGCTAGCACTATATCTGTATGAATTGATGCATGACCACATGGAAGACTTGACCAAGGAACAGCAAACTGCAGCAGGGAACTTCTTCACCTCTTTAAAGATTTGTGGATATAAGTGTATTCCACTTAATGCTCCACCCAAACCAGATCTCATTAAAGCCATTGAAGAGGTATGGTGACAATACTTAAACAGAACTGAAGAAATGTTCTCTTTAACTTATACTATGTATTATAACTCCTGTGGACACCAATAAACTTTTTAACAAGGAAATAATCTCAAAGCCAATGGGAGAAAAAAAATGCTGGGCAGTGTTTTAGTTTTTAAAACTTTTCTTATAGCAAATCAATCGAAATTAGTAAAATGTTAACAAGCACGAATATTTCAAATGAAATTGAACACTTTAAAGACTTCCAAGAAATCATAGAATCCCTACAGTGTAGAAACAGGCCATTTAGCCCAACAAGTGCACACCAACCCTCTGAAACTACCTCACCCAGTCCATTCCTGTACTACTCTACGTTTCCCCTTGACTAATACACCTAGCCTATACATCCCTAAACACTATGGGCAATTTAGCACGGCCACTTCACCTAACCTACACGTCTTTGGATTGTGGGAGGAAACCGGAGCACCCGGTGAGAAAAAAAAAGTATACTTGATACAATAAGGCTTATGTAGTTACAAAATTAGTCATTATTTTCCACATAATTGTGGAACTGGGATTTTCAGTCTTCAGAGTATTTGAGAAGATTTGTAGCTCGGATTCTGGGTGAGGTTATTGACTTGTTTACTGAACTGTAAGTTTGTTCGCAGGTCACACTGGCATACATTAAGGACATGTCAAAAATGACCACCAGACTACCCTGACCCCTAGGTATCATGGTAGCTCACAAACCTACTGCCACAGTACAACTATAAACAAGTGTAAAGGGCACTATACCCACAGCCAACAGGACCAACATCAAAACTGGAAATGACACCACCAACCCCAGCAGAACTGAACAGAAATAGCAAGCCAGATGGAACACCAATACTTCACCGGAGGCGCTGTGATGATGTTACCTAGCATGGTGGTGAAATGTCTGCGAACAAACTTAACAGCTCAGCGAGCAAGTCAACAAATTCATTTTCATAGTGTTTTCAGTGCAACTTTCATTTTCGTGGATCTCTCCCTTCTCATTTTAAATTTTTGGCTCTGAATTTCATTTATCAGCATCTGTATTCCATTCAGAGGCACAAAGTTACCACTGCCAGAGCACTAACCTCCAAGTCCTTTCTCACTTGATTTGGAGATGCAGTGTTGGACTGGGGTGTACAAAGTTAAAAATCGCACAACACCAGGTTGTAGTACAACAGGTTTATTTGGAAGCACTAGCTTTCAGAGCGCTGCTGCTTCATTGAGTCCACAAGAAGCAGCGCTTTGAAAGCTAGTGCTTCCAAATAAACCTGTTGGACTATAACCTGGTGTTGTGTGATTTCGAACGAAAAAACTAGACCACTCGAAGAGACCATAGCCTGTTTCCTGTATACACTAATTCTCTGGGTTTGCAACTGCCATATGTAAAAAGTGGCTTAAAATTCAACATGAGACTTAGTCTTCTAATCACAACACTAAATGATGCTATAGACCAGAAATGTGGTAAAGAAAGGTTGTTCAGACAGACCCCAAAGTTGGACATTATATCACAAATTGTACATTGATGGGGCCCTCCCAACTCTTAGCATGTGCTCACACCTCCAGTGACATCTTCCATTACCAAGACCTACTTTGCTGAGAAAATGAGTATGGGGTATCCAATTATGCTTTTTGGAAATAATGCTTGTGTGGACATCAGATAAAGATTAGATCAAAGTCAGAAATTGCTGGAGGAGCTCAGCAGGTTTGGTAGCATCTGTGAAAAGAAAGCAGTTACATTTCAATTCCAGTGACCCTTCTTCAGAAGCACTGGATTTGTAATATTGACTTTGTTTTCTCTTCACAGATGCTACCAGGTCTCGTGAGTGTCTGCAGCAATTTATGTTTATTGTTCCATTCTGATCTCCAGCATTCACAGTTCTTTGTTTTACAAAACAGTGGATCAGTCTTAGTTGAGATTAATCTTATTGTCAAGTGATTGTCTAATGCTAATCTTTAATGGGAATAATGGGTAAACCTAGATGACATACTAGAGACAAACCTTACTCCAAGAAATAATCATTACCTTAAGATGGGGAGAGAAAGTTCACTTGTGGGTATTGCTGACTGGCCAGCATTTATTGTCTGTCTCTAGTTGACCTTGAGATGATGGTGGTGAGCTGCCTCTTGAACTGCTGCGGTCCACATGTAGGTTGACTTTAGTGAGGGAATTGCAGGATTTTTACACAATGACAGTAAAGGAACAGTGATTTATTTCTAGGTCATGGTGGTGAATGGCTTGGAAGAGCATTTGTAGATGATGGTATTCGCATGTATCTGCTGCCCATGCTGTTCTAGATTGCAGTGACCTTGTTTAGGAGATGCTGTTTAGAGATCTTTGGTGAATTTCTGCAATGCATTTTGAAGATGGTGTACACACACGCTGTTGCTACTGAACATTGGTGGTGGAGGGAGTGGATGCCAACAAAGCGGGCTGCTTTATCCTGGATGGTGTGAAGCTTCTTCAGCTGCACCCATGTAGGCAACTGGGGAGTATTCCATTACACTCTTGACTTGTGCTTATTAGATGGTGGACAGGCTTTGGGAAGTCAGGTGGTGTGTTACACTACTCTTGTGGTCAGTGTGTTGATATGGCAAGTCATTTGAGTTTCTGGTCAGTGATAACCCCAGGATGTTGATAGTGGGGGATTCTAAGATGTTAAGACTATTGAATGTCAAGGGGTAGTGATTAGATTGCCTCTTATTGGAGATAAGTATTGCCTGGCATTTGTGTGGCATGAATGATTCTTGCCACTTGTCAAGTCGTCTTTTATCTGAACATCGACTGCTTCAGTATCTGAGAAGTCCCAAATAGTGCTCGACATTGCACATTAATCAGCAAATATCCCCACTTCTCACTTTATGGTGGGAAGGTCATTAAAGCGGCTGAAGATGTTTGGCCGTAGAACCCAACTCTGAGAAGCTCCTGCAGAAATGTCCTGGAATTGAGAGGACTGACCAGCAACAACTATCTTCCTATGTACCAAGTATAAGAGAGCTTGCCTCCAATACTCTATTCCAGTATTGCAAGGGTTCCTTGATGCCGTACTTGGTCAAATGTAGCCTTGATGTCAAGGGCTATCAATGTCACCTCAGCTCTGGAATTCAATTTGTCCATGTTTGAACCAAGGCTGTAATGAGATCAGGAACTAAGTAGCCCTAGGGGTGGAATCCAAACTAGGCAACACTGAGCATTCTATTCCTGATGAAGGACTTTTGCCCAAAACGTCGATTTCCTGCTCCTTGGATGCCGACTGACCTGCTGTGCTTTTCCAGCACCACTCTGATCTAAACACTGAGCAGATAATTGCTGAGTAGGTACTGCTTGATAATACTGTTGATGACATCATTTTACTGATGACCACGAGTAGACTGATGGGGCAGTAATTGGCAGGTTTAGATTTGTCCTGATTTTCATGTACAGGACATAGCTATGCAATTTTCCACATTGTCGGGTAGGTGTCAGTGTTGTAACTGTACTGGAACAGCTGGCTTGGGGAGTGGCAGGTTCTGGAGCACAAGTCTACAATACAAAGTCAGGCATTTCATTCTAAAATTAAATGTACTTTAAATAAAGATAAATGTTGTTCTATGTGACTTTTCATTTGGTTTAATTTCAAAGACAGCTTCATATCTCCAAATGTGGTATCTGACACAGATAGAAAGCCCTGAATTTGCACATGTAGACTAGAAATATAATTTCAATGTTGCCATTTCGTTTTAATTAAATAAATTTGAAAAAGGCAAAGCAAATTTGAATGAATAATATGTATTGTGTCCTTTAGGAGCAAGCCAAATATGCAAATGAAGAAAGTGCAAATAGAGCTGCTTGGGATAAGAAAATGACAACTTCTCAACAGAGGTAAAGTGACACTAGCTGAGGTGCATATTGAAACAACAACTCATGGTTCTTTGCGGCAGGTGGTTATGATACTGCTTAATTGCCATGGGAGAAGATTGGAGAATGGAGTAGGTTTGTGGGAGATGTAGTTAAATACATAGAATAGAAATCTATCCTGAACAGTGAAGTTGTTGAGTAGGCGAGTAGACGTACAAATTTTTATCATTAGAATTTCATGTAGAAAAATACATAATATGGCTAATAGATTTTAGCTTTTATTTCTGGAGGTGCTGAGTGGAAAAAACAGGATGATAAAGATTCTGATGATGACTCTGAATGAGGCCACAGCTGGAGTTCTGTAATGTAGTTTGAGGCTTTCCATTATAGAAGGGATATTGGGAAGAACACAAGATGCAAAATTGAATTTGTTTCCCAATATAGTTCTGATGAGATACTAGAAACTATGGTTATATTCAGTGGAGCTGAGAATTAAGGGAAATTTCATGTTTTGTAGACTGAACAATGGTAAGTGGTAAATTAACAAGAAGGCATCATAATTAGGATTAATAGTGAAAGCAAAAAGAGGAAGCTTTGTTGAATACAGACATGTCACAAGTAGCTGTTTAAATGGGAATTAAATCTGAAGAAAACTTGAGGTGAAGGGAAAAGCAAATCAAGAGAACTAGATTGAATGGGTTAAATTATTGACTGATACTCGTGCAAGAAATGATAAATAAAGAATGATAAATGAAGGAGGGATTAGGTTCAGCAATTGCCATTATTGCTATGTTTCATTATTTGAATATGGTTTTGGAAGCTGCTTTGTCTGTGCTTTCTTTTTAGCCTCCTCCAACGACTTGATTTGAAATCAAAAGATATTTCAAAAATAGCAGCTGAAGTCACTCAGAATATATCCCTGCATCAGGGTATGGAAAGGAAGAAAGTAATTCAGCATATCAGGAGAATGTACAAGGTGGATTTAAGTGCTAGCAGGCACTGGCAAGAACTTGTTCAGCAACTAACACATGATAGGTAAGCCTCAGAAATACAAATTAAAGAATATCTTGTGGGGGAAAAAGTCATTTTGTTGCCATTTCATTCAACAGAATATATATGTGGGAAACCTTTTAATTTTCTAGCTGGTTACTTAAGAGAAAATTTCTTTCCATTTTCAACATATTAAACGTATGTTTAAGATTACAGGACCTATAAATCCACTTTAGAAAACTGCAGTTAACTAAGCACAACGTAGGAGCTGGGGGGAAAGTCCTCAATGCCTTGAGAAATTCTTGCGATAAAAGCTTTACTTGGTTTCATGTTATGAAGGAAGTCTTCTTTGATCCTCATTTAAAACAAATCAAATCAAAGTGACAATGAGAAACTGATACATTCATTTGTAACTTCCAGAGCATTAAGGATTAACTTGGGCGCCATGATTTTCTTTTGAGGCTTAAAATTCAGGTAGCACAGGCCTTTCTAAATTGAAAATGTTGTACTAAACTGCATTAGATCTATCTCTTAATTATACATAATTAGGCATAATCAGTGCTCTTAATAAATTAGTGGATTGGCATTAATATGATCAATCTTGAGAGCACTATTTATATCTGGCAGTCAGTATGAAAATCTTCAACTATCAGTGGATATGATCCATAGTCCCAGTGATGGATCTATTAAGTAAACTACACCATGTGAAAGACCTGAGTGATTATGTTGACTAATGATAGTAAGTGGTCCACTTTGAGTTTGTTCCAATGTCTCAGGTTATGAAAAAAGCAGCCAGTTTCTCTCCTCAAAAATTGTGGTTAGTGGTTTGAAATTCCAGTCTGTGTTGATTTCAACCAGTTGCTATAATTGTCTTTCAGTTCTCTGAATTAGGATGGGTAGAAAGTAATTGGTACACCTGAATTTGATTATGATCCATCACCACCTGCTGGAAAGACTCTAGATTTCCTCCCAACACTTAATGTCAACTATATGAGCACAGCCGATCAGCATCTTCCTCTCTAATAGCCATGGAATTGTATCTGAGCATGAGACACAAAACTAGAAGATGAGAGAAGGGTTGCACCAAATAGCATAGATTATAATAACGCAATAAGAAAAAATACTTCAATTTGTATTTATGTAGTGCCTTTATGACCTTGGAACATCCTAAAACGTTTTGCATTCAATTAAAGTCTATTCAAAGTTTTACTTTGGAATACAATGTACTAAGGAAGCACAGCAACCACTTGGTGCACAGATGTCACATATAGCTATGAAAGAAAGACCATACAATCTGTTTAGTGTGTTGATTCAGAGTTAAAAAGTGACCAGGATATCTTTGCCAGAGTAATCACAGAAAAGAAGTTTTTGGCACATCATATCTATGTTCTGTGAGAATCTGTCTAAATTGCTCCCCAGTTCTTTGTCCTTAGTCCTGCATTTTTTTTTTCCCTTCAGGTTTTATTCCATTCTCTTTCAAAAGTACCGACTGAATCTAGTTCCACAACCCTTTCAAGTCCAGCATTCTAGATTGTAGCAACTTAGTATGTAATTTGTTTTTCCTCATAACACCTCTGATTCCCTCATGAAGTGAACTGACATGATACAAAAACTGGGGCTGAACCGCTGTGCCATAAAGATTTGGCGTAGCTTCCTTTGTTTCACATTCTAATGTCTTTATTTATAAAGTTAAGGATCCTGTGTGCATTTTTAATGAGTTTTCAACTTGAGCCTGTCTACCTTCAAAGTTTTGTATTGTTACAACACTGGGTAAACCCCCTCTGCTAATTTAAACCCAGCAACACAGAAAAGATTTATCCTGTGCAGTAATCTGTGAAAATTTAAGAGTCCAAGAACTACTTGAAGTAAAAATCAACAACTTTATTACTTAAAGTCTAATAGAGAATAATTAACTAGCAACTATTTACAAGTCCTTTCTCTAACCTATCTTTTACTTTCCCCTCTATATACTGGTCCAATAAAAATCCCAATTAAGATTTACAAAACAAAACTACTTATCTCAAAACCAGACAGCTTTTGGTTCTTCTCTGTATTCCTGTATTCTTTTCTTCTTGGGGATTCTGCTTTACAGGATACTGATCAATAAAGGTATCTTGGGAGCTATTTTTCAGGCAGTCTTTTTACATGCTGGTGGCTTGGCAGTTCTCCTCCCAACTGTTCAATTTTCCCTGGTCTTATGCCCCCAAAGCATCGGATTGTGTTATTGGCTTTTAAGATTGTC
This sequence comes from Chiloscyllium plagiosum, assembly GCF_037043375.1. Lineage (NCBI taxonomy): Eukaryota > Metazoa > Chordata > Chondrichthyes > Orectolobiformes > Hemiscylliidae > Chiloscyllium > Chiloscyllium plagiosum. The sequence continues at coordinate 41,961,746 of NW_028270141.1, forward strand.
AATATACTAAATTCAAACTTGATTCGAAATAGATGTTTTGGGGTATAATTTAAACTGGTTGAATTCAAATTTGTTTTTGTCTCCAGGCAACCAGCTAATCGAGTTGTTCGACCAAATGTTACATTATATCTTTTTTACAGAACATGTCGTGTGGTCTGGTAGTTCTACTAGCTAATAACTTTCTTTAAGATACAGTACATCCATATCTTCATAACGCCTCCCCCTTTAGAAAAAAAATGAACCATCATAATGAAAAGATATCTTCATTTTTTTCCCTAGCATACTGATAACTTTAATCTAAGTTCACCTTCAGTTCTTCCTATATAATTGTATATAAAACCTTAAACAAAGGCAAATCTCATCTCAACTCTGTTAAATCCACGATAATGCTACTGTGATTACATTCTTATGACCCACAACATGTATGATTTTCAAATTAAAAGTCTGTAACATAAGATTCCAATGAAATAGTCTCATATTCTTGTCTTTAAAGCGTTCTGAGAAAGTAACAGATTGTGATCCGTGTACGCAACTGTCTCCAACACATTTTGTGACATACGTATTAAAATGTTGTAAGGCCAGTACCAAACTCAATAGTTCCCTTTCGATCATAGAGTATTTCCTCTGATGGATGTTGATCGTCTTCGAAAAGTAACCAATTGGCAGTTCAATCCCATCCTCGTCTTCCTGTAGGAGTACAGCTCCAACTCCAATGTCACTAACATCGATGGCTGGCAACTTCAAAAGGTTTTTAAAAGTTTGGTGTAGCTAAAACTAGTTTGGTGGTTAATATTGATTTCAAATGGTCAAATGCCTCCTGGCATTAATCTGTCCACTACAAATTCGTGGTGTTCTTCAGCACATCGGTTAACAATGCCACTACACTGCTGAAGTTTGGAACAAACTTCTGATCGAATCCGCCAAATCTTAAGAATCAAAACACCTCTTTCTTCGAGGTTGGTCGTGGAAACTCCTCGATAGCCTTCGTCTTTGCGTTCTGTGAGGTCAACCTTCCATGACTGATGTTATGTCCCAAGAATTTTCGTAAATTCAGTTTTATTTAAGTTTAACACCAGTTTTGCTTCTCATAGTCATTCAAAGAGCTCTGCCAACTGTACTGTGTGATCTTTCCAGGACATACTAAAGATCACTACATCAGCCAAATAGACAGCACAGTTCGTTAACCCAGCCACAACTCTGTTCATGAGTCTTTGGAATGTGGTGGGAGCGTTCTTCATTCCAAAGGGCATCACTTTAACTCCATTTGGAGTTAGAAACGCAGAAATTTCTTTCACCAACTCTAATAAAGGTACCTGCCAGTAACCACGCATGAAATCCAACTTGGTGACGTGATTGGCTTGTCCGACATTCTCAATACAATCCTCCAATCTAGGAATTGGGTATGAATTCAATTTTGTAACGGCGTTGACCTGATAATCCACGCAGAATCGTTGAGTCCCGTCCAGTTTGGGAACTAAGACAATTGGCGAACTCTACTTGCTCTGGCTTGGTTCGATGATGTTTTCATCGAGCATGGTCTCCACCTCCATCTGGACCTGTCTGGCTTTGAAAGGATTAAGAGCTGAAAATGTGTTGCTGGAAAAGTGCAGCAGGTCAGGCAGCATCCAGGGAACAGGAGAATCGACGTTTCGGGCATAAGCCCTTCTTCAGGAATGAGGAAAGTTTGTCCAGCAGGCTAAGATAAAAGGTAGGGAGGAGGGACCTGGGGGAGGGGCGTCGGAAATGTGATAGGTGGAAAGAGGTCAAGGTGAGGGTGATAGATCAGACTGGGGTGGGGGCGGAGAGGTCAGGAAGAAGATTGCAGGTTAGGAAGGCGGTGCTGAATTCGATGGATTTGACTGAGGCAAGGTGGGGGGAGGGGAAATGAGGAAACTGGTGAAATCCGAGTTCATCCCTCGTGGTTGGAGGGTTCCCAGGCGGAAGATGAGGCGCTCTTCCTCCAACCGTCATGTTGTTGTGGTCTGGCGATGGAGGAGTCCAAAGACCTGCATATCCTTGGTGGAGTGGGAGGGGGAATTTTGAAAGGATTAAGCCAATAAGGGGTATTGTTTTATCGGAGCCGTATTCCCCACGTCTACTTCATGTACAATAGCATTAGTGCTCCCCATCTGATTCTTAGATATGTCCTTCTACTGCAGTAACAAATCTTTCAACTGCCTTCTGTGCTCCCGAGACAGCTTACTAACCTATCCCACTCCTCAAGGACTTCTTCATTTGTTTAATCTATCTTGAGGCGCATCAAAATTCATATCATTTGGATTTGATTGCCCACTCTGCAGGGCAGTAACTAACACCTGTTTCTCCAGTTCTTACCCGCTACCTTTTTTTTCCATCTGGCATCTTTACTAGATAATTCACCTGACTGAACTTTTTTGACAATTTGATAGGGGTCACTAAACCTGGCTTTGTAGGGATCTCCTATCATTGGTAACATTACTAACACGTCTTCCCCTTGGGAAAACGTCAGAGTCTCAGAGCTTTTATCTGTCACCTGTTTCATTCCATACTGTGCCCTCTTTGGTGCTATTTAGCTAACTCACCTATTCGATTTAGTCTCTCCCTCACCTCCGATACATAATCTAAGTGTGAGATCTCTGACTTTGGTCCTGTCAGTTTCCCTTTAATTAATTTCAAAGGGCCTCTAACTTCATGACTGAATGTTAACTTGAAAGGAGTGAACTGAGTAGATTCATTTGAGGCATCTCTAATGGCAAACAATACCAATGAGATACCTTTATCCCAATCATTCGGGCAATCCTAACAGTATGCTCTCAACATGGTCTTCAAGATTTGATGCCACCTTTCTAAAGCTTCCTGGAATTCAGGATAGTGCGCACTGGATTTAAAGTGTTGTATATCTAAGCTATCCATAACCACCTCAAACAGCCCAACAGTAAAATTTAATCCTTGACCCGACCTAATGTCTCTGGGTAGCCCATACCGTGTGAAGAAAGCTACTAACTCCTCTACTATCCTTTTTCCCTTGATACTCTGTAATGGAATTGCCTCTGGAAATCTGGTGGACACATCCATTATAGTTAACAAGTACTCGTTCCCACTTTTAGTTCCCGGGAGAGGACTCACGCAATCAAATATAACCCGCATGAAAGGTTCTTCAAATGCAGGAATTGGCAACGAACGTGCTGGTTTTATTATTGCCTGTGGCTTACCTACCATTTGGCATGTATAGCAAAAGTTAACCACATCCTTATGCATTCCAGGCCAATAAAAATGTTTTTACCTTAGCCTGAGTCTTTCGTAACCCTAGGTGACCTCCTACAGGTAGTTCATGTACCACCCGTAACACCACCTGTCTGTATGCTACTGGCAACACAATCTGGTGCATTTTGGCCCACTTCTCCTCTGCAGTAACCTGCCGTGGTCTCCATTTCTGCCGTAGGATTCTAACTTTCAGATAATAATGCTCTGGAATATTCTCTGCCTCCTTTTCAGAGTACATCCACATATACATCTTTTATTGTCTTGACTTGCTGTTGCAAGTCTCTTTGTTTTTCAATAATAAACACTTCTGTCTGACCCTCTGCCTGTTCAGATTTTTCCTGCACCATTACATAGGGTATCCACGAACTGAACCTTGACTCCTTCATCTTTCTCTTTACTTGTTGCTTCGTGCTGTGACTTATGATAGTGGGATCTGGTTACTATACATTCTGGGGAAATACCAGAATATTTCTGTTTTAACTCGTTCAGAACGAGTGCATATTCGCTTATCCCTTACTATCAGCGACTGGTTAGGTCCTATATCTCTCAAAATTATAACTTCTTGTCCATCTCCCCCTGTTCTTTCTGAGTAAACTTTACCCATAGAGGCAAATTCTTTGTAGAGATCAGGTACTAACTCCATACCCAGCCCCTGCACTCCTGCAGCTCCTCGGCTCTTCTTGGTGTCTCCTTTACTAACTTCATTAATGCAACTGGCTTAGCTTCTTTTAACACATCTTTTCCCACAGCACCTTTCCTTAACAACCAGCACTGTGACTTTACGTGTCCCACTTTAGCACAGTGGAAACACCTGAATCCTTTCACCACCTTCAACTATTGGGCTTCTTTTTTAATCCTGTGGTAAATTCTTACAGTGCTCTCTACTCTTGGTTTCATAGTGTAGGATCTCCCCTTCTCCCAACTTCTATCCCTCACAGGATGAAATTCTGGCGGGAAGCTTGTCTAATGTACCAACATGTATTCATCTTCTAATTCTGGTGCCCTTCTCACTATCTGAACTTGCTGTTCCTCCACGTGAATTCTTACCATCTCTCGAAGTGAGTTTTTAAACTCCTCCCGCAGAATAATCTCTCTCAGAGCCTCAAAGGTCCTATCTTCTTTCAAAGCACGCACTTATCTGTCAAAATGACTATGTTTAATTCTTTCGAACTCAGCATAAGTCTGACCTGGTTCCTCCTTTGTGTTTCTGATCTGCTGTCCATATGCTTCTGGTACCAGCTCATAAGCACTTAAAATAGCCTGTTTAACTTCTTCATAATCTCTTGACACCTCATCTGATGGTGCGGTAAATACCTCATTAGCTCTGCCTACCAGTTTAGTCTGAACTAGCATTACCCATAAATCCTCAGACCACTCCATCTGCCTAGCCAATTTTTCAAATGAAATAAAGAAGGTTTCAACATCTTTCTCATCAAAATGTGGCAGAGTTTGACATATTTATACATATCACTACCTTCTCTTATAATCTCCATCCTGTTTAACTTGACTTTGCTGACTGAGTTGCAACTTCTCAAGTTCAAATTCTCTCCCTTTCTTCTCTGTCTTTGCTCAACTAAGAACCTTCTCTTTCTTTCCCTCTCTCTTTCCTCTCTCTTCTCTCCTTTCTCTTTCTCTCTCTCCCTTTTGTTTATCTTCTAACTCATTTTCCTCCATTATAGAGGTAGAAAAACTGACATTATGGCATTTGTCTGTTTGTCTGACACACCTAAGTGTTTGAGTAATTCCCTTACAATTTCAGCTTTTCTTTTGTCCTTGATTAAACCCAAATCTAACTTTAGAATTATTTGCTAATTCTAAAAGTATGGCCTTTTTCTTTCCTTCTAAACTTTCTTGGCAAATTTGAGAATCATCATCAAATCCCAGAACCCCTTTAGCAATTTTTTTTTATATAGATATTTTTATTAGAAATTTAACATTTTTACAAGTTTACAAAAATAAACAAAACTCTCAGATATAAACATTGATATACAATTAACTCAAATATACAATAGCCAAAATTTAACGAGAGAGAAAAAAAAAACCGAAAAAGAAGAAAAAAAAACAAAACTCAACTATCTACTAATCTAACCTACAACTAACCAGAGTGTATATTTAAGTCTCTTACATGCTCGGAATGTGTTAACATCAGATGTAATAAAACCTATATTCATAAGGGATTCCTCTCCCGAGGGGCCCCGGACCAGCCAAGTTTGTAATCTCAATTAAATAAAAGCCCTTGTTAGGATAGCCGAAATATCTGTATTTATGTAATTCAAGAAGGGCTGCCATATTTTATAAAATAATTCGGTCTTTCGGTGCACCATATTTGTGAGGAAGTCAAGGGGAATACATTCCATAATTAATCTGTGCCAATTTGAAAGTCCAGGGGGGCCCTCAGCCACCCAGTTCACCAAAATATTTTTCCATGCACAGAAAGAAAGAATAGAAAATAGTCTCTTCCCGTACGTGTCCAGGGAGGGAAAGTTCGAAAAGCCCAAAAGGAGAGATACAGGGTCCACTTTAATTTCCGTTCCTAAAATTTCTGTCAGGGTACTTGCTACTTTAGTCCAATATCTACGGATCTTATGACAGGTCCATAGGCAATGTACAAGAGTGCCCACCTCTATTTTGCATTTAGGACACATTGGAGATGCTCCTGCCTTAAATTTTGCCAGTCGAACTGGTGCTATATGGGCCCTATAAAGTATCTTCAGCTGGATAGCCTGGGTTCTGTTACAGATAGTAATTCTTCTAGCATTTTCCCAAATATCATTACACGTTTCTATAGAGATTTCTAGTCCCAAATCCTGATCCCATGTTTTAAGCAGATTATCCATACCTCCCGATACTTCTTCATGTAGTAAATGATAAATAGTACTGACGGAAGATACCCCCACTGGTCGTAGGACACTACATTCTCTATCTGATTTATAAAGACTATCTAATAATGTAGTCTTCTTCTGTATATAATCTCGAATTTGGAAGTATCGAAAGAGGTCTCCATTAGGTAATCCGAATTCTGACGCAGCTGTTCAAAAGACTTTAAATAGATCCCCTAAACATGAGATACCCCTGGATCTCCAGAGTTTAAAAGTGGCATCTGTAAACCCCGGTTGGAATCCCCATGCTCCCACTATCGGTGCATAGGGGGATGTTTTATGTGAGTGGCCCTCATTTTGCCGCATTATATTCCAAGCCTTAATTGTATTTAGTATTATAGGGTTTTTACAGTGATCTGTAATGATTTTCCTCTTGTCTGACAATAAGAGGTTAATAAGTGGGTATTTTACTTAAGAGGCCTCGATGTCCAACCAGATTGATTGTGGATCAGACAAGACCCAATCAGCTATGTAACTTAATAGGGAACTTAACTGATATTTCCTAAAGTCTGGGAAGTCCAATCCTCCCCTTGTCTGTGGAAGCTGTAGCTTCTTCAGCTTATTGAGGGGCCGTCTATGATTCCAGATAAAGGAACCCAGCCAGCCATATAATTTACATAAAGCCATCCTCGGCAGCATCACTGGAAGCATTCTCATAGGATATAGGAGACGGGGCAGGACATTCATTTTGATTAGTGCTATTCTATCCAACCAGGAAATTGGAAGGTCTCCCCATCACTGGAGGTCCTGCCTTATCCTTTCCAGTAAATGCACAAAATTAGCCTTATACAACTGACCAAATACTGGAGTAATAAAAATGCCTAAATATAAGAAGCCCTCCAGGGACCAACGAAAGGGAAAAAGGGATCCGTCCACTAAGTGGGGTATCATAGCAAGGCCACCCATTGGCATAGCCTCCGATTTTGAAAAATTAATTTTATAGCCTGAGAATGCGCTAAATGTATTAATAACTTGGATTAGGCGAGGTACGGACATCAGAGGATTACTGAGAAATAGAAGAACATCATCTGCATAAAGGGTAATTTTATGTTTACCTGTACCAATCCTCGGGGCCGTTATATTAGGATCAGCTCGTATAGCTTCTGCTAGTGGTTCAATTATTAGCGTAAATAACAATGGCGAGAGGGGACATCCCTGACGGCAGCCCCTACCCACACTGAAGCTATCCGAACCTAATCCATTGGTAACCACAACTGCTTTGGGATCACTATACAATGTTGAGACCCATTTGGTAAACACCTGTCCAACGCCAAACCTTTCCAATGTGTAAAACAAATATGACCATTCAACCCTATCAAATGCCTTTTCCGTGTCTAATGAAACCACTACTCCTGGTATCTTTTCCTGATGACAGGCTTGAATCATATTATTGGATGATCTACGGCCCTTAATAAACCCCGTCTGATCCTCCTTTGGAATATGTGGCAGTATCCTTTCTAGTCTCAGTGCTAACGTTTTAGAAAGGATTTTAAAATCTACATTTAGCAAGGATATTGGTCTATATGATGTACAATCTTCTGGGTCCTTTCCTTTTTTAAGGATAAGAGAGATATTTGCCTCTTTCAGCGAAGGCGGGAGACAGCCCTGACTATATGCATAGTTATACATGTCCATAAGTGGACCAGCCAATATTTCTGTAAATTCTTTATAGAATTCAGCTTGAAAACTATCTGGGCCCGGTGCCTTACCACTCTGAAGTTGCCTAATTGCATCAAGTATTTCTTGGACTGTAAGAGGAGCATTTAGGACCGATACTTGTTCCGGAGTTAAGCCTGGAAAGATTAAATTTTTTAAAAATGACTGCATCCTCCTCGTCCTATCTTCACAATCCTGCGATTTATATAACTCAGAATAAAATTCTCTAAAGATCGCATTAATCTTTTTATGATCATGCGTCAAAATACCCGTACTTTCCTTGATAGATGTAATAGTCTGAGGGGCCTTTTTTTTCTTTGCAAGAAATGCTAAGTATCTACCCGGTTTGTCGCCATATTCATATAACCTTTGTTTGCAAATAATATTTCCCTCTGAGCCATTTGAGTAAGCGTAGTGTTTAGAGCTGTAATCCTTTGCAATTTAATAATAGAAGGTCTATCAGTGTATGCTGTTTCAGCTGCTTTTAAGCGAGCTTCAAGCAGACGCTGTTGTTCTCCCTTCAATTTCTTCTGGGTCGCTGAATAGGAGATGATCAAACCTCGCGTGTAAGCTTTGATGGTCTCCCACATCATTGATGGGTTGCTAGCTGTACCTGAATTAATTTCTAAAAAAGTTTTAAACTCTTGAGAAAAGTACTTTACAAATTTACTATCTTTCATTAGGAAGGGGTCCATACGCCAATGCCGAGGGGATGTCCCATTGTTCCTCGCCTTAGTTTCCATATATACAGCAGCGTGGTCGGAAATTGCTATACTACATATTTTACAGGATGATATGGAATTTTAAAAAATCGAGGGGGCAAAAAACATATCAATTCTGGTATGACATTTATGTGGATTAGAGTAGAAAGAAAAATCTCTGCCCTGTGGATGAAGACATCTCCATACATCTTCTAATCCTAATTCTTTGTTCAGATCCATCAATTGTCTAGATCTGGGAGATACTCCCAGAATCCTATCTATTTCCGGATCCATAATACAATTAAAGTCTCCCCCTATAATTATATGACGGGCACCAAAAGCCATCAATTTTGAAAAGGCTTCCGTTATAAATTTAAAGGGGTGTGCCGGGGGGCAGTACAAATTTAAAATCCCATATTCCTCTCCATTTATGAGGGCTTTAATCCAGATTCATCTTTTGTCTGCTTTAGGATTTTGAAAGGGAAATTCTTTCGAACAAGAATAACAACTCCCCTGCTTTTTGAGCTAAAAGAAGAAAAAAATCCCTGATCAAATCCACCCTGTCGTAATTTCAAGTGTTCTTTATCCGACAGGTGTGTCTCCTGTAGGAGAGCTATATCAACTCTTTCCTTCTTAAGATTTGATAATATTTTCTTCCTTTTGACTGGCGAATTACTCCCCTTGACATTCCAGGTGCACCACTTAACCGACTGATCAACCATAATCATCTGGGCCAATCCGAGACCCCTCGGGAGGGGGAACCCTATCCAGAACATCCCGCGCATAGAGCATATAAAATTTACCAAAATAAAGCCTATCTAATACACCCACAACAATACAATAAAAAACTATTTCTAAATAAAAAAAATATAAAACGTATCTAAGTGGAGATTTTCCCCCTTGTTCCCAGGGGGCGTCACTTCCTCTCCAAAAGTCCATCATATCCTCTCCCAACCAATGCCCCACCCTTGACCCAGGCACTCCTCAATAAAATGAGGAGAATTCAAATATAATACAAAGCTCGAGTTAACAATGAGCACTCACCCCCACCCACACCAACACCTGGATATATTTGGTAATGTTAATACCATATATAAACATATAACTATAAAATTACCACCTCAACAAATAATAATTAAATATAATAATACAAAATAACAAGGGAAAACAACCCCGCTCCTAGAGACAGAGGTAAAATTGAATAAGGTAACCACCTCCCCCCACCAACATTAACCAAACCCCCCAGCTTTTTACACATACACACACACATATACATACATCCCTCATATATACATAAAATAATAAAAGAAAACAACCCCAAGGGGGGGGGGAGAAAATCAAATCCCTCTCCCCACCCCCCATGATAATAAACAGTAAGGTAAAAGAAAAAAAAGGGGGATATAAACCAAAGTGGGGGGAAAGGCAAACCAACATCCATTATGTCTTACAGTTTATCTAAGAGAGTCCAAGAATTCCTTAGCCTTTTCTGGCGATCCGAAGTTATATACGGATCCTTCATGGTTAAAGCGTAACGTCGCTGGGTAGCGTAAGGATTACTGAATATTTAAGTCCCTTAAACACTGCTTCGCCTCGTCGAATGCCTTCCTCTTTCGAACCAGAGCCGGGGAAAAGTCCTGGAATAACATGATCTTGGATCCTTTATAGATCATAGCTTGGGGGTCTTTTCCAAGATTTCTAGAGGCTTCTAGAAGTATCTGCCTCTCCTTGTAGCTCTGCAGCCAGAACAGGACCGGGCGTGGGCGCTGGTTCGAGCCGGGCCCGCGTATTGCGACACGGTAGGCCCATTCCACTCTTACCTGGCCTGATCCAGCCTCCAGATTTAAAAGCTGTGGCAGCCACTGCTGGAGAAATGCTGTAAGCTGGCCTTCCTCTTCCTGTTCGGGAAGGCCCAGCAAACGAATATTTTTTCGGCGACCTCGATAATCGAGGTCGTCAATGTAATTCTCTAAGGTCTGGACTCGCTGTTCAAGAGTCCGGACCTGATCCACGGCCGATTGCGCTGTAGTTTCGGAGGTCGCGGCCTTTAGCTCCGCCCCTCCGACTCGGCGCCCGATTTCTTTAATGTCTCGGTCGTGCTTCTGCAGCGCGGTCGAGAGTGAGTCCCATCGATTTCGGGACTCCTCGATAAAAGCGTCGATCTTTGTATCCAGCTTGGAGATCGTCTCCACAAGGCTTGTTACTGTAGGTAAGTCCCCCGGGGCGGCTGTGGATGCCTCGGCTGCAGCTGGAGAGGGTGGGGGAGGGGGTCCTGCATGTTGAGAGCTGTGGGCTCCCTTCCCTTTAGTCATTTTAACTAAAGATTAGATTGTTTAAGTTTAATATTAAACAACTAATTAAATTAAACAACTATTATAAATGATTTGGTGAGTGTGGTGGGGGTGGGTGACCCACTTTACCCAAATCTTGAGAGGAGCACTGTCGACTCAGACTTGCTGGGTCACCGCCATCTTGGATCCCCCCCTTTAGCAATTTTAAGAGCCGTTTATCTCACTTTGAATTTAATCAACCACAAGTTACCAAAAGTAAACAAATTGCATCACCTACGTTTCATTTAAAGATCTAGGACACTAACCTACAGATATTTAAATCTGGGATTTTTCGTAGACCCAAATTTATTGAAATCTGTCTAAACCAGTTCAAATCACAGCGATGAACCCCCACAGCATCAGATTGTGTCATTGGCTTTTAAAATTGTCAATATGCTAAATTCAAAGTTGATTGGAAGTTGGCATTTTGGGGTGTAATTTAAATTGATTGATCGAATTCGAATTTGTTTTTGTCTCCAGGCAACCACTAATCGAGTTGTTCAACCAAATGTTACATTAGATTTTTTTTTTCAGAATACTTAATGCAGTCTGGTAGTTCTACTAGCTAATAACTTTCTCAAAGGTACAGCCACATCTTCATAACAGTATGTGTACAAAAATGTCTCTTTTTGTGCATCCCTTTTATCGTTATTCCACTCAGCTTATTTACTTCTCCGTGTTTTTGACAAAAATAAATTATTTCACATTCCTTGGTTTAAGTTTTAATTTTATCTGTCCATGTATATATATGCCCATTTGTCAATATCTCTTAAAGTTTGTTGCTAACCTCCTCTTTCTTTGTTTATTACAATTCCAAATTTTATATAGTGTGCAGATTTTGCAATTATATTATAGATATCTGCTGCTGAATCATGAATATATATCTAAATAAGCAATGTACTTTATACTAACAGCTGGGGACTTCTGGTCTAAGAAATAGTACTTAATCATTACTGTGCTTTAGTCAAGGAATTCTTAACCTTCTTGTAACTTATCCTTCTTCTCTACTGACATGCCATGTGCGAATGCACACGCATTTATAAGGCCCCCTATAATAGCAGTAGTTTCTGTTTGAAATTAGTTACACAATGAAAAATATATCAATGTTGTTTTTCTTCATGTAAAACTTTATGCTTGGGTGCTGAGCAACAATTTTGCTGTTTTCTTATTCTACAAATACTGACCATGGTTGAGAAAATGGGGCATTTCAGAAATCATCATATGATTGTGCTGAAAGGCCCTAATCAATTTAGTCAGGCTTGTAAGTGATAGTGCCAGTTTATTCAATAGATAAGCCACAGAGCTATTCTGGTATACTGTAACCTGGAAATTTGTTTTTACATCTGTTTTTGGAATGTAAGTATTTCTGGTGAGGCTTGCATTTATTGCCCTTCCTTAATTACCCTTGAGATGAAAGCCACTACCTTGAACCACTACAGTTCATGTGATGCTGATACACCACATTGCCGTGAGGAACAATGTTATATTTCCATGTCAGGATGGTGTGTGACTTGTCAGGGAATTACAAGTAATTGCAAATTAAGAAAGATGTGCTATCAGCTAGGCTAGATATTCTAAAATTTAGCTAGTCATCAGTACTGGGTGAAATAATGAGATGTACACAAGTATGATGAGGGACGTAAGGGTTGATATAGCAGAGGCGTTGGCTATAATTATCTTTTCAGATACAGGGGTGATACCAGACTTCTGGAGAATTGTAAAATGCTACTTTCTAATTCAAAAAATGGTTGTAAGGTAAATTCACCAATTACAGACCAGCACATCAGTTTGCCCTCAGTGATGTGAAAGTTTTTAGAATGACATTCAGATCAAGCTTAACAGCCAGTTGGACAAATGTGGAGAAATTAAGTGAAAACAGTATAAATTTGTTCATGGAAAATAATGTTTAAATACCTTGTTTGAGATTTTGACGAAGTAAGAGGGAATGTTGATGAGACTTGTGCAACTTATTGACATACGTGAACTTTCAAAAGGCATTTTATTAAATGCAATGTAACGGGCTTGCTAGTCAAGTTGACCTTCATGAAATAAAAGAGAGCATGGAGACAGGAAACAAGTTATGACTGTTTATTTTCAGAATAGGAAGGTATCCAGTAGAGATCCCCAATGGTTCACATTATAGCTTCTGTTTTTCTTATCTGTTCTAATGACCCAGATGTCTATGTTCTGATCAAAATTTCAAAACTTGTGGGGTGACACTTTGATTTGAAAACATTGTCAATTGTAAAGGAAATAGTGATAAACTTCAAGAGGGCATGATCAGGCTGGTGGGGTGGCCAATGAAATTTAATGCAGAGAAATGTGAAGTGATTCACTTTGGCAGAAGAATGAGGCAATGCTAAATAAATTGAAGGGTATCATTTTAAAATAAAAGTGGTGTAGCAGCTGAAGGACCTGTGGGTATATGTGCATAAATCATTGAAGGTAATGTGCAGATTATGAAAATGCTTAATAAAACACATGGGATCATAGGTTATAAATAGGGACATAGTGTATAAAAAACATGGAAGTTATGATGAAGTATGAAACTTTGATTTGACCTCAACCTGCATATTGTGGTCAATTTTGAGTACCAAGCTTTAGGAACAATTTTAAGGCTTTAAAAAACAGCAGAAGAGATCCTTAAGAATGGTTTCAGGGATGGACAATTTCAATCTGGACATAGATTTTAACAGCTGAAGCTATTCTCCTTGGATAAGCAGATATTTGATGGAAGAATTCAGAAATTATGAGAGGTCTGGAAAGAGCAAATAAAGAAACTGCTCCCACCGGCAGAAGGGTCAAGAACCAGATTATAGACAAAAAAAAGCAATGATGACCTGAAGGAAACCTTTAAGCAGCATGTGGCTAGTATGGTTTGCCTGAATATCTGTTCGAGACAAATTAAATTGAGGCCTTCAAAAGAAAATTGGATGTTGAAGCTGTTTGAAGCAAAATATATGTAGTGTTTATAGTGGAGTGGGACTAGGTGAATTGCTCTGCCAAAAAACTGGCATGGATACTATGGATTCAATGGCTTTATGCTGTAACCATTCTTTGATGGAAAGGCAGTGTTCCCATACATCTGTTGCCCTTGACCTTCAAGGTGGAGGATGTTGTGAGCATGAAAAATGCTGCTAAAGGAGCATTGGTAAGTTGCTACTGTACATTTTGTAGTTGATGCGTATCACTCCTCCTATCTTCTAGTGGAATAATATCCTTAATATAACAGGATAGATGAGGGTGGAAATGCTCTGAGAAATTTTCCTCAACTTTTATTATGAAGATATCAAATGGTTACAATTATTAAATCTAAATTGTTTTAAAATTTTGACCTTGGCATTCAGAGGGGTTTGTTTATTTTTAAACCGAGCAGTGACTGAGGCAGTGATGTTCACATCCCACAAAAAAATTACAATTCCACAATTCTTTGATACCACTTGTGTGTCTAAGAAGAATTGCAGGATTGTGGCCACAGCCTTCACAACTTCCTCTGTTCTCAATCCATCCAGTTTATTTTGAGAAATGTTAACCTTTTAGTATCTGCTCTTTTATCTTTTTCTCTTTGTTTGAATTTTTTGAGGAAGTAACCAAGAAGATAGAGAGTAGAGCAGTAAACTTTGTTTACTTTGGTAAAGTCTTTGGCATGGTAGACTGATTAGTATAGTTAGATTACAAGGGGTTCAGAGTGAACTTCCCAATTGGATACCATATTGGCAAGAGACAAAGTGTGATGATGAAGATTGTTTTTCAGACTTGGAGATTGTGATCAGCTGTATTCCACAGGGTTTAGTATTGGGTACACCTTCATTTATCATTAATATAAATAGCGTTGATGAGAATATAGAAGGCATGGTTAGCAAGTTTGTGGATGACACCAAAATGGTGGTATAGTGGACAGTGATTAAGGATATCTAAGATTACTAAGAGATCTTGATCCGTTGGGTTAATGGGCTGAAGAGTGCCTGCTGGAGTTTAATCTGGATAAATGCGAGGTATTGCATTTTGATAAAACAAAAAGAGCAGGACTTGTACAATTAAAAGAACGTTAGTGAGGCATCTGCTGGAGTACTGTGTCCAGTTCTGGTCACCCTGTTACATGATGGATATTGTTAAGGTTGGAAAGGGTTCAGAAGAGATTTATCAGGATATTGCTGGGAATTGAGGTTTGGAGTTGTAAGGAGAGGCTGGATAGGCTGGGACGTTTTTCACTGGAGCTTGAGAGGTAACTTTATAGAGATTTATAAAATCATGAGTACAGATAAGTTGAATGGCTTGTGTCTTTTCCCTGGAGTGGATGATTTCAAGACTAGGAGATATATTTTTAAGGTGTGAGGAAGACTATTTAAAAGTGACATGAGGGACAATTTTTTTTAAAGAGTGGTTTGTGTGTGGAATGAGCTTCCAGAGGAAGTGGTGGATGCAGCTACAGTTACAACATTTAAAAGACAATTAGATAAGCACATGAATAAGAAATATTTGGAGGGATATGGGTTAAGTGCAGGTAACTGGGACTAGTTTAGTTTGGGATGTTGGTTGGCAACGGACTAGTTGGACTGAACGCTTTGTTTCCATGCTGTATGACTCTGACGCTCTATTTTTGTTCTAACTCTTCTGTCTCCCTCATTAGTATGACAATGGTACCGTCCTATTTCATAAAGAAAGATGCAAAGTGCTCATGTAACACCTCATAAGACTGAAGAAGGGCTTATACCCAAAACATCAATTCTCCTGTTCCCTGGATGCTGCCTGACCTGCGCTTTTCCAACAACACATTTTCAGCTCATGTAACACCTCAAGCAAGTTATATGCCTCCACGATAAGATGTTAATAATGCTTAATTGACCCAAACTTCTTTTTAATTACAGGGCGAGAGTTTTAACTATAGCACGAGAGTTGCACTCCTCTGCAAACTCGCACTATAGAAAATCGCATTGTGGAGAACCGCTGTAGAAAATCATGATATCTGCTCAGTAGAACATTTGTGTTATCCAAACAATGTCCACAATCTGTCAGTTGTTATAGCCAATTCGTGCTGATGAAATGCGTGTTATAGCAGAACAACCTGTACATTTTTGCTGAGTAGATGTTTCTAATAAAGACTTTTGAGCTGTCTGTGGTGGTGGCAGCTAATCCTGTCTCTTGCTTTCTTTTTGCCACTTTTGTTTTCTCTGTTTATATGCTTTCAATAGTCAGCTTTTTCTCTATTGTTTTATCAGCATTCCAATTAATATTAGCCTCATTCATTTATGTTTTATTTAACTTCTATATTTTAGTCATCCAGGATGCTGTGGCTTTGGATTTTCCTTTCCTTTCCTTTTCCTCTCATAGGAATGCTTGCCAAAGTATTGCTGCTTGTTCTTTTCCATAGTTATTCTAATCCTGATTTTATAATTGCTAATATTTCTGTCCACCATTTCATTCCCCAGAGCTAAATCCAGCACAACTTTGTTCCTTGTTGAACTGAAAACATCCTGTTTTAGGAAAATTAAGTCCCCCAATTACCATTACACTGTAGCTTTTGCCTTTGCCTGCAAATTTGTTTCTCTACCTCCATCCGACTATTTGATGATCTGTAGTGTCCACGTAGAATGACATGAGAGCTTGTCTATTCACTAATTCTTACCAAGCACATTCTGTTTATGATCTCTAATCATCTCTCTTTTTAGTTCTCGTAACAGTCTCCTTGATTAAAACTACAACCCCCATATTTATTTTTACACTTGATTAATCTTTGCCAAATACCTTGATACCAGGAAAATTTAGTTCACACTCCTCACTCTCTTTAAAGTTATTGCTATTGTATCACATTTTGATATGGTGACTTGTCCCTGCAGTTCACCGGTTTTATTCTTAAAGTTCCATGCATCTACACAAATCAATTCTATACCCATCTCTGACTGTCTCACCGTTATTCCTTGTGAGAGTCTTAATCTTTTAATTGTATTTTGACCCTAGCCATTTATGCATCTTGCTTTTCCTCTCTAATGCTTCATGTTGTGTTTTCCCCTGCCAAATTAGTTTAAATTTCCTCTGAGGACATTGGTTTCATACATGTCGAGAAACATTCCTTCCATCTCATAATGATGGTTCCCCCCATAGACCTTGTCTCAATGCCCCAGGGAGTCCAAAGTACCCCATCATACGCATCTCTTCAGTCACATATGAACACATTTTATTTTACACATGTTGAATTGATCAATGTATGGCTCTGGGTTTGAGGTCTTGATTTTGAATTTTATTTCAACTGCTGAAACTCTTATATTGTTAGTTCTCACATGGACCACTGCCTTTGCTTCTCCATCCACCATCCCAGCTTCAAAATATTCTGCAACCTCTGAGTGATATCCTTTGCCCTGGAACTAGGGAGAGAGTCCCATGCCTAAATTGAATTGTTAATTGCAGAACCACTAGCCTGTTCCCTTGACTATTGAATGCCTCTAACAGTGCCTACTCCTGTCTCATCTGAAAGATTACATATTAGACATTGCATTGTTCCTTTGGTACTGTACCAGGTTTGAGTTGAAAAGTGTGATGCTGGAAAAGCACAGCAGATCAGGCAGCATCTGAGGAGCAGGAGAATCGACATTTTGGGCATAAACCAGTATTAGACTGTCAACCTACATCATGTGCTCAGCTCTGTGAATTGGAATTTAACCCAGCCTTCTGACTCAGAGTGAAGTGATACTACTGAGCTTAAGCTGACAACAAAATCCAAGGAATACAGGATTAATGATCAACAAACCTTTGGTGAATCTGCAGTTCCAGCACCTCTGTACACTTGGTTAATAATTAGAAAAAAAAAGCAATAGCAGAAAAGGTTTGAAATGAAGTATAATGAACTTTGAATAAAGGCAATGATGGTTAAATCACTGTTATAACAGGAAAAATAGTGAAGATTCATATTATAAGTATTTTAATTGAGTAGGGTGAATATCAATGGATACTTACTTATGCAGAATATGGGATAAAAATGGAAAACATACACTGATTGCTGTGGCTCCTCTGGTAGAATTCTCACCTCCAGGTCAGAAAGTGACTCAAGTTCCATTCCAGAATCGTGAGCCAAAGATTTAGTTGATCTTTCATGAAATGTTGAGGGAACACTATACTGTCAGAGATGTCATCTTTCAAATGAGATGTTAATCTGAGATCCTATCTGCTTTATCAAAGACATAAAGGATCCCCAGCACAATTTTGAGAAGAACAGAGAAGTTTTCACATTGCCCTGACCAATACTTATCCTTCAAACAATATCTCAAAAATAGCTTATTTGGTTATTATCATACTACCGGATATGAGACCTTGTAAACTGGCTGCCATATTTCCTACATTACATTACAACAGTGATTACACTTCAGAAGTATTTGATCAGCTGTGAGTGTATTGGAGTGTACAGAGTTTTCAGGCCACTATGTAAATTCAAGTTTATCTCTTTCTTAGCAAAAATATAACTTAAGGATGAACGACTTGTTAATTTATGGAATAGATTGCCACCTTGTGTACAAAATAAGTACTCTGTTGAATAGTTCAGTGAACAATAGGTACAACTGAGAGCAAAGGATAAGTGACTGTTCTGCAACTGAATGTGAAACGCTCTTTTAAATTTGTCTTATATCTCTGTCCTCGTGCTTTACACGATATGATGTAATTTTAGCTAGGAGCAACACTCACAAAAGCAAAGTAAAATATTACTGATTGATTAGTATCCTCATATGCTAAAGTACAAATTAAGGAGATTAGAAGCAAGATTAATGTTGAATACCAGACTTCTGCTGATCATAATTTACTGTCAGTACGAGTGAAATGAAGAAAAACAATGTGCAACTGGCTTTGAACATATAATGTTTTAATTTCAAGGGCAGTATGGTATGATCCGGTCTCTTACCCAATTTCATGGCAACTGGATCCTACAGAAGGTCCCAACAGAGAGCGGCGACGTTTACAGAGATGTTATTTGACCATACCTAACAAATACTTGCTCAGAGACAGACAAAAACCAGAAGGTAAAAAGATGTCATGAGTCATATGTTTTCTGTCACTTTAATTTGCTTGGATTGCCAACAGTCTTTTTGTTTTGTTTGTTGCAGAACCACTGAAGCCACCATTGTCATTCTTGTTTGAAGATAAATCTCATTCTTCTTTTTCATCAATTGTAAAGGATAAAGCAACAAGTGAACCTATCAGGTATACTGTATACCTAATCTGAATTTACTAATAACTTTTAAACTATTCTTAAGTGTGTTCAGGCAATATGCCTTTTTTGCGAGGAATATTACTAATTCGTAGCATTTTCCTTATTTGAAAACATGAGTTCGCTTTTCCATTGACAAATGTATTCAGGTTTGCAATTTGTAATAAATTCAATTGTGCTTAGTTTTGCCTCTTAAGTAAATGAAATAAATATTCACTATCTAAAGAATAGAGAGGAATCTAAGTCAGTCTACTAGCAACATTTCTCTACTTAACTACAGCCTCTATCAAAGTGGCACAGTGAATGTCATGGCTTCACTCTCTTTCCCTGGTTATTCTTTGCCCCTGATATACTTAGAACTATTTAGATTTTCCAGAATGTTACCTGCTAGTATTTTTTAATGTCACTTCATTCTTCTAATTTCTTTTTAAAGCGGCCCATGCTCTTGGACTTTACAATAAAAGGTTGAGATTCTGAAGGGAGATTACAGAGAGTTAGGCAGAAATTTAAAAAGGAGGTCCTCGAGAGTAGTAATATCTGGATTACTCCAGGTGCTACGAGCTAGTGAGGGCAGGAATAGGAGGATAGAGCAGATGAATGCATGGCTGAGGAGCTGATGTATGGGAGAAGGATTCACATTTTTGGATCATTGGAGTCTCTTTTGGGGTAGAAGTAACCTGTACAAGAAGGATGGATTGCACCTAAATTGGAAGGGGACTAATATACTGGCAGGGAAATTTACTAGAGCTGCTCGGGATGATTTAAACTTGTAAGGTGAGGCGGGAGGGACCCAGGGAGATAGTGAGGAAAGAGATCGATCTGAGACAGGTACAGCTGAGAACAGGAGCGAGTCAAACAGTCAGGGCAGGCAGGGACAAGGTAGGACTAATAAATTAAACTGCATTTATTTCAATGCGAGGGGCCTAACAGGGAAGGCAGATGAACTCTTGGCATGGTTAGGAACATGACTGGAATATCATAGCAATTACAGAAACATGGCTCAGGGATGGGCAGGACTGGCAGCTTAATGTTCCAGGATACAAATGCTACAGCAAGGATAGAAAGGGAGGCAAGAGAGGAGGGGGAGTGGCATTTTTGATAAAGGATAGCATTACAGCTGTGCTGAGGGAGGATATTCCTGGAAGTACATCCAGGGAAGTTATTTAGGTGGAACTGAAAATAAGAAAGGGATGATAACCTTATTGGGATTGTATTATAGACCCCCTAATAGTCAGAGGGAAATTGAGAAACAAACTTGTAGGGAAATCTCAGCTATCTGTAAGAATAATAGGGTGGGTATGGTAGGGGATTTTAACTTTCCAGACGTAGACTGGGACTGCCATAGTATTAAGGGTTTCGATGGAGAGGAATTTGTTAATTGTGTACAAGACAATTTTCTGATTCAGTATGTGCTTGTACCGACTAAAGAAGGTGCAAAACTTGACCTACACTTGGGAAATAAGGCAGGGTAGAAGACTGAGGTGTCAGTGGGGGAGCACTTTGGGGCCAGCGGCCATAATTCTTTTAGATTTAAAATAATGATGGAAAAGGATAGACCAGATCTAAAAGTTGAAGTTCTAAATTGGAGAAAGGCCAATTTTGACAGTATTGGGCAAGAACTTTCGAAAGCTGATTGGGGGCAGATGTTCGCAGGTGAAGGGACGGCTGGAAAATGGTAAGCCTTCAGAAATGAGATAACAAGAATCCATTCCTGTTAGGGTGAAAGGAAAGGCTGGTAGGGATAGGGAATGCTGGATGACTAAGGAAATTGAGGGTTTGGTTAAGAAAAAGAAGGAAGCATTTTAAGGTATAGACAGGACAGTTCAAGTGAACCCTTAGAGTCTAAAGGAAGTAGGAGTATACTTAAGAGGGAAATCAGGAGGGCAAAAAGGGGACATGAGATGGCTTTGGGAAATAGAATTATGGAGAATCAAAAGAGTTTTTACAAATACATTTAAGGACAAAAGGGTAACTAGGGAGAGAATAGGGCCCCTCAAAGATCAGCAAGGCGGCCTTTGTGTGGAGACGCAGAAAATGGGGGAGATACTAAATGAGTATTTTGTATCAGTATTTACTGTGGAAAAGGATATGGAAGATATAGAATGTAGGGAAATAGATGGTGACATCTTGCAAAATGTCCAGATTACAGAGGAGGAAATGCTGGATGTCTTGACATGGGTAAAGGTGGATAAATCCCCAGGACCTGATCAGGTGTACCCTAGAACTCTGTGGGAAGCTGGAGAAGTGATTGCTGGGCCTCTTGCTGAGATATTTGTATCATCGATAGTCACAGGTGAGGTGCCGGAAGACTGGAGGTTGGCTAATGTGGTGCCACTGTTTAAGAAGGGTGGTAAGGAAAAGCCAGGGAACAATAGACCAGTGAGCCCAACGTCGGTGGTGGGCAAGTTGTTGGAGGGAATCCTGAGGGACAGGATGTACATGTATTTGGAAAGGCAAGGACTGATTAGGGATAGTCAACATGGCTTTGTGCGTGGGAAATCATGTCTCAAACTTGATTGAGGTTTTTGAGGAAGTAACAAAGAGGATTGATGAGGGCAGAGCGGTAGATGTGATCTATATGGACTTCAGTAAGGCGTTCAATAAGGTTCCCCATGGAAGACTGATTAGCAAGGTTAGATCTCACAGGATACAGGGAGTACTAGCCATTTGGATACAGAACTTGCTCAAAGATAGAAGACAGAGGGTGGTGGTGGAGGGTTGTTTTTCAGATTGGAGGCTTGTGACCAGTGGAGTACCACAAAGATCGGTGCTGGTTCCTCTACTTTTTGTCATTTACATAAATTATTTGGATGCGAGCATAAGAGGTACAGTTAGTAAGTTTGCAGATGACACCAAAATTGGAGGTATAGTGGACAGCAAAGAGGGTTATCTTAGATTACAACAGGATCTTGGCCAGATGGGCCAATGGGCTGAGAAGTGGCAGATGGAGTTTAATTCAGATAAATGTGAAGTGCTGCATTTTGGGAAAGCAAATCTTAGCGGGACCTATACACTTAATATCTAGATTAGAGTGGTGCTGGAAAAGCACAGCAGTTCAGGCAGCATCAAAGGAGCAGTAAGATCGACGTTTTGGGCAAAAGCCCTTCATCAGGATTCCTGATGAAGGGATTTTGCCCGAAACGTCGATTTTACTGCTCGGATGCTGCCTGAGCTACTGTCCTTTTCCAGCACCACTCTAATCTAGACTCTAGTTTCCAGCATCTGCAGTCATTGTTTTTACTTATACACTTAATGGTAAGGTCCTAGGGAGTGTTGCTGA
The DNA here is from genome assembly GCF_037043375.1 of Chiloscyllium plagiosum. NCBI lineage: Eukaryota > Metazoa > Chordata > Chondrichthyes > Orectolobiformes > Hemiscylliidae > Chiloscyllium > Chiloscyllium plagiosum. Next base: position 41,984,026 of record NW_028270141.1, read on the forward strand.
ACAAAGGTACCTTGGAGTGCAGGTTCATAGCTCCTTGAAAGTGGAGTCGCAGGTAGATAGGATAGTGAAGGCGGAATTTGGTATGCTTTCCTTTATTGGTCAGAGTATTGAGTACAGGAGTTGGGAGGTCACGTTGCGGCTGTACAGGACAGTGGTTAGGCCACAGTTGGAATATTGTATGCAATTCTGGTCGTCTTCCAATCGGAAAGATGTTGTGAAACTTGAAAGGGTTCAGAAAAGATTTACAAGGATGTTGCCAGGGTTGGAGGATTTGAGCTATAGGGAGAGGCTGAACAGGCTGAGGTTGTTTTCCCTGGAGCGTCAGAGGCTGAAGGGTGACCTTATAGAGGTTTACAAAATTATGAGGGGCATGGATAGGGTAAATAGGCAAAGTCTTTTCCCTGGGGTCGGAGAGTCCAGAACTAGAGGGCGTAAGTTAAGGGTGAGAGGGGAAAGATATAAAAGAGACCTACAGGGCAACATTTTCACACAGAGGATGGTATGTGTATGGAATGAGCTGCCAGAGGATGTGGTGGAGGCTGGTGCAATTGCAACATTTAAGAGGCATTTGGATGGGTATATGAATAGGAAGGGTTTGGAGGGATATGGGCCGGGTGCTGGCAGGTGGGACCCGATTGGGTTGGGATATCTGGTCAGCATGGGCGGGTTGGACCGAAGGGTCTGTTTCCATGCTGTACATCTCTATGACTCTAGTCGAATCCCTACAGTGTGGAAACAGGCCAATTGGCCCAACAAGTCCACACTGACTCTCCATAGAACATCCCACCCTATCCTTGTAACCCTGCATTTGCCATGGCTAATCCACCCAGCCTACACATTCCTGGACACTATGGGCAATTTAGCATGGCCAATCCACCTGGACTGCACATCGTTGGATTGTGGGAGGAAACCAGAGAAACCCGAGGTAACCCACGCAGACACTGGGAGTATGTGCAAACTCCACACAGACAGTCGCCCAAGGCTGGAATTGAATTTGGCACTGAGAGGCAGTAGTGCCAGCCACTGTGCCACCTTTTTTTGCATTTTCTTCCCTTCATTCAGGTTCATCCCTTGACACTGAGGCTTCTCTGGAATATGTTGACCCTGCAGTCTCCCATTGTTCTGATGAGGATTTTCCTGCAAGAGCTGCTGCTGGTCCACTTTGGCCAGATGCTGTCTTGTCTTATAAAAATTGGCCTTCCCTGAGTTCAGAACCTTTATTTCCAGAACATCTTTGTCCTTATCCATGAATATCTATAATCTTACTGAAATGCTCCCCACTGCCACATTTACCATTTACCTGGCTTCATTCTATAAAATTAGGCACCACACAAACAGACAGAGACACACCTGCCCAAGAAGGATTTTGTACCCATTGGCTTAACAGGTTCTACTAGATAAATCTTAGTAGTCTCACTCCCACCCCAGCCTTTCACAGCGTTTTTACCTTAGACAGTAGACAACAGGTGCAGGAGTAGGCCATTCTGCCCTTCGAGCCAGCACCACCATTCATTATGATCATGGCTGATCATCCTCAATCAGTATCCTGTTCCTGCCTTATCCCCATAACCCTTGATTCCACCATCCTTAAGAGATCTATGCAACTCTTTCTTGAAAGTATCCAGAGACTTGGCCTCCACAGCCTTCTGGGGCAGAGCATTCCATGCTCCCACTACTCTCTGGGTGAAGAAGTTTCGTCTCAACTCTGTTCTAAGTGGCCTACCCCTTATTTTTAAACTGTGTCCTCTGGTTCGGGACTCACCCATCAGCTGAAACATGCTTCCTGCCTCCAAAGTGTCCAATCCTTTAATAATCTTATACCTCTCAATCAGATCCCCTCTCAGCCTTCTAAACTCAAGCGTATACAAGCCCAGTCGCTCCAATCTTTCAGCGTAAGATAGGCCACCATTCTGGGAATTGATCCCGTGAATCTACGCTACACTCCCTCAATAGCCAGAATGTCTTTCCTCAAATTTGGAGACCAAAACTGCGCACAATATTCCAGATGCGGCCTCACCAGGGCCCTGTACAGCTGCAGAAGGAACTCTTCGGTAGTTGAAATCCCTACTAGAATCGCCCTAGTATTTTTACATTTTCTGAGATTTGCCTTTCTGTCTCTCCCTGACTGCGGATCTATTGTACACCCCCAGCAAAATGATTGACCCTCTGCCCTCATTTGAGGAACCGTCTAAGATCCAACTATGATCTTATTGAATGGCAGACTTGATGCTTGAATGACCTGCTTCTGTTCCTATTTGTATCTTACCCACTTACTGCAGTAATTGATACCCCGATCAATAGTACAACATCACCTGTTCTTTTACACCCCACCTTCATCTCATCTAAAGATTCTATGCTCTGGAACATTGAACTGCCAGCCCTGTCCCTCCCTTAACTGTGTCTCCATGATAGCCATGAGATTACATCCCCCATGTGTTAATCAACATCCTGAAACCATATGTAACTTGCAAGACACTTTGCATTAAAATAAGTGCCATCCAGCCTTAGATTAGATTAGCTTCCCGAAAGTATGGAAACAGGCCCTTCAGCCCAACAAATCCACACCAACTCTCTGAAGAGTAATCCATTCAGACCCATTCCTGTACCCCTGACTAATGCACCTATAACTATGGGCAATTTAGTGTGGCCAATTCACCTGACCTGCACATCTTCGCATTGTGGGAGGAAACCAGAGCACCCGGAGGAAACACATGCAGAGAATGTGTAAACTCCACACAGACAGTCGCCCAGGACAGGGATCGAATCTGGCGCTGTGAGGCAGCAGTGCTAATCACTGAGCCACCGTGCCGCCCTGTCTTGCCATGCTCCCCTGTGCTATAACTTGACTATACTCGCCTGTCTTCCAGAATGACTTGGTTGTTCTATAGTTGTCTGTACATTGCCCCTGACTATATCTCCACTCTGTATCCTGTTTCCCTGCCAAATTAGTTTAAACCCACACCAACCCCGTCAGCAAACTTCCCCTCAAGGATTCTGTTCCAGTTCAGGTACAATCTGTCAGACTTATAAGGATGACACTTTTTCCAGAAACAGGGATTTCCACTTCCCCAACGATCCAGGAATCAAAATTCACTACCCTACCCCAAGCTCTTCAGCCATGCATTCATCTTTTCTTTCTGCCTATTCTATTCTATTTCTACACTCACTAGCATATGGCAGTGTAATCTATTGCTTCGTTAGCTCCTCTTTTTGTTTCATTCCTCTTTCTACCTATGGTCAAAATATCTAATTGTTCTCTTTCCCCGTTCAGAGTAGTCGTTAAATGACATCTTTGACCCTGGCCCCAGGAAGGCAGCACATCATCCTGCAATCCCTGCTGTGGCATCAGAAGCACTTATCTGTACCCCTCACCACTGAATCTCCTACCACTAAATGTTCTCCCTCTTGTTCTGCTCCCCTTTTAGCAGCTGGAATTTGGCTGCATTCCCCAGAGGAACTGATTAGATGGGGAAAACCGTTATCAATCATTCACGGATGAGAGCCAGAGGGCACAGTTTTCAATTGTTTTGAAATAAAAAAAAGCAGACGTGACGTGAGAAAAACGTTTTTTCACACAGCGAGTAGCTAAGGTATGGAATGCATTGCCTGAAATTATGGTGGGAGCAGGTTCAATTGAGACATTTAAGAGAGCACTGGATAGTTATTTAATAGAAACAATGTGCAGAATTAGGAAAAGGCAGGAGATTTGGTACCAAGTTAAAATTCTCAGAGCCAGTGCAGATTCTCTAGGCCAAATGTCGTCTCTGACACCATAACAATTCTGAGATTCTATTCTCATTGCATTACAAATTCTTTTGTTCCAAATAGAGATCCAAATCCACTTTGGATCCAGGATAAAATAACCTTGTTATGGAAGAAGAGACACATTTGTCTTGTGATTACCTTGATTGATGTTTATCTCACTGAAACCAACATTTTGTTTTCTTCACTAGGTTCATTCGCAAATGCATCAATGTTGCCCCCTCTCGAGAAACACTTGGTGAACTCCTTTTAGGTGAGTAACCATTGTGAATTTTCCCATGAATTGTTACTAGACCTGTGTCCTAAGATATTTCATTTCAATTGATGTAGGGAATTGACAGAAATGTGTTGCTTTTCAGGGGAGTCAGGAATGTATTTTGTTGAGGATAATGCTGCTGATGCCTTCGAACATCCTGTAAGTACACAATCATATTTTAAAAGCTAACTTAAAACTGCTGCAGATGCTGGAAATCAGAAACAAAAACCAAAAATTGCTGGAAAAACTCAGCAGATCTGGCAGCATCTGTGGAGAGAAATCAGTTAACGTTTCAGATCTGAAGAGTGTCCGGACCCAAAATGTTAATTGTAATTTTTCTCCAAGATGCTGCCAAACCTGCTGAGAATTTCCAGCAATTTCTGTTTTTGTTAAAAACAAACCTATTGGATTCACTTTACAATGGAAGACAAAATATGTAAAGTTGAGGGTCGTGTATGTAACTGAGTTAATAAACCATATCCTTTATACATTAAACTGTATAGTTGTGATTGTGTTTAATAACATTCTTACTGTTTAAATAAAATAAAAGTAAAGTTTAGTGCAATTTGGAATAGAATTTTTCAAAAATAGTTGGATTTTGCAATTATTCCAAATGAGAAGTAGTCTTGAGCTAGCTTGTATTCCTGCCTCTAATTCAGAAGGAATGTAAGTTTAAGCCCATAACAGACAAGCACATTAGTGCATTACTGAAGGAGGCCTATGTTGTCAGATTTTTTCTGACTTTTGCATGACATTCAGGAGAACATAAAGTACTATGTCATCATTCAAAGGGGAGCAGGAAAGTTGGTGTTCTTGTATCTCTATTTTGTTGGAAGTAGTTAAGATGCTCTGCAGAAATTAAGTAACCCATATTAATACACATGCATTCTTTATAACTCAGTATTTATGAAAAATACAATTTCAGTCCATGATATTGTTATTTTACAGAGTTCTGGAGTGGAAACTGAGCCAGCTTCATTCTCCTGGACTTATGAAGAAATTAAAGAGGTTCACAAGCGATGGTGGCAGCTGCGTGACAATGCCTTGGAAATCTTTCTAATCAATGGCAGAACGCTTCTTCTGGCATTTGACAATACAAAGGTATTGGATTCATTTTCATTTTATTACTTTTATTTTAGAGATGAGAAGCAAAACTGTAGTTACAATGTTGTCGCCTTTCACCCACTCACCCTTCTATCTTTTCTACAAGTCTTAGCTGAGATGAGGTTCTTGTTTTATGTGTTCTACAAGAAGCAGATCCTGACCTCAGTTACAGTTTTGGTTCAACGTAGACAAAAGGATTGAACTTGAGTTGAGGTGAGAGTGACCATCCTTGATATCAAGTCAGCATTTAAATAAGTATGGCATCAATGAGCCCTAGTAATAAAACTGGAGTTAATGGAAAACGGATGAAGACTCTTCAATGTCTAGAGTCATACTTCCATCATTAGGTCAGATGTTGGGATGTTCACTGATAATTGTCCAATGTTGAACATCACTTGCAATGAGTCAGATAACAAAGCAACTTATAGCCATGCAGCAAGACCTAGGCAAAATTGTCTCAATAGTTGCAAAGTAACATTTGTGCTGGAAAAATGCCAGGCAATGACCATCTCCAACAAATGAGAATTCTGTAATTCTCCTTGATATTTATTGGCTTGATCATTTATTGCCATTGGGTATTGGGTAATAATTGGGTATTGCCATTGAGCAGAAACTGAACTGGACGAGCTATATAAATATTGTGGCTAAAAGAGCAAGAAAGAAGTTGTGATTTATGTGGCAAGTAGTTGCTCTTGTCCACAATCTTCAAAGCACCAAGTCTAGAGTGTGATGGAATACTTACCAGTTGCCTGGATGAATACAGTTCCAATAATACTCATCTGGGGCAAAGCAGTCAACTTAACCAGCATTCCCTTCACTACCAGTGCACAGTGACAGCAGTGTATATCTTCTACAAGGTACACTGTAGTAACTCAACATAATTTCTTTGACAGCACCTTCCAAGTTTGTCATCCTGTCTGCTGAGGGGGAAAAGGCTACCAAATGCATGGGAACTCCACCACCTTTGTATTAATAAAACCTTACAATTATTTCATGCTGCTGACTGCCTGCCTCAGGGTCATCCTCTTGCCTGCTTCTTTTGATGACATTGACAATCTCAGAGACTTCCTCTCACCTGCTGATTGGCTTATAAAGCTGTTAACTGATGTCATTTTTATTGATTGAATGATTCTTCATTTAGTTAATTCTATTTCTTCCTCCCATATAGGTTCGGGATGATGTTCATCACAACATTCTTACTTCCAACCTACCAAATTTATTAGAATATGGGAACATTTCAGCTCTGACCCAGTTGTGGTGCTCAGGACAGATTACAAATTTTGAGTATTTGACCCATTTGAATAAACATGCAGGTCGCTCCTTCAATGATCTTATGCAGTATCCTGTTTTTCCTTTCGTAATGAGGGACTATTCTAGTGAAACAGTTGACCTAAATGAACCTGCTATTTACAGGTAATTTTTGTATTATATACATGCGCACATGCACACACACATTGGATATAAATCTCATAACAGATGTACAATGTCCTCAAATATATTGGTTTCACTGGGTAATTCCTTGTGGAACAAAAGTGTCTGAGTTACTCCTTATGGTGTCAAGCGACAATGGAATAGGGAACTTACTGTATTGGGAATTGTTAAACATATATTTTAGGGTAACTTCTTGTTTGAGGCTTTATTTTGATCGCAACACAATTTTTTTCAGAAATCTTCTGAAACCTATTGCCGTACAATCCAAAGAAAAGGAAGATCGTTATGTGGATAACTATAAGGTGAGTAATTAAAATAAATTGTGATCTTTTCATGTTTGATAAATGGAGAATTGTTCTAATAATTTTTTAAACAGCAGAAGGTGGTTGATGCTGAGAAAAGGTTTTTTTTTTATCATTTTAGGCTGTATTGCATTTCATCAAGTACTCTTAAGCTAAGTGCAACATATGTTCAGAGCACAGCTCCACTGCCTGTTGCTGTAGTCTCAGAACGGTTTACTTTTTCCTTCATTTTTCAGTTGAGACCCTCACATCTTCATTTTGTAAAAGACTTAACGGCTAATCGAATACCCCATCAATCTTGGCTGGATTTCATTGCAGACCAAAGGTTAAAAGGTCATCTTGAGCACATTACATCATGGAATAAATGGCACAAGAGTTCAAGAAGGCAGTTCACCACCACCTTCCCAAGGACATTTAGAGATGAGCAATACATTTAGGCATTTCCAGTGTCATACTCATTCCACAAAAGAATTTTTATAAAAATGAATTACCCATTCTCCATCTCACTGCCCAGTATTGGGGTGCATGGTAACTGGATTAGAACCTAATGTAGAATCTTGGACTACTTGTTAAACTAATTTCACGTAAAATCCAAATAAGCAGTCATAGAAAATAAGAGGCTTAAGGTTTACAGTGTCTATTCAGTATTTCAATTATAGTATAAATTACAGCAAGACTGTTGAGAAAAGCAGATTGATGAAACCACCATTCACAAATGATGCCATTTATTCCTAGGCAGCAGAAACATTTAATGTTGAACATTTAAAAGCTTCCTGTATACCTGTTTACAAGATATTAATTTGGAAACTTCCTTTGTGTTTCTTGATATTAAAAAAAGAAGAGTAGGCCACTTTGGGATTTGGCCCTCAGCTTGTAGTTCTGAAAGTGATAGATGCATTGATTTTTCAAAATTCCCTGAATTCTGGACTGGTGTTGGTGCATTGGTAATTAAAGAGAAGGCCAGAAAGATCAAACAGGGAACTGCCAACAAGTATATCATCAGTTAATGAAAAATTGCTCATGATTTAGAACATTATAATCAGATTTCATGAAAGGGATATTTGACCAATCTATTCTAGTTTTTATCTCCACTGCTGATGGTGGGTAAAGGTAATGTTTTTGCCCTTGTTTGTTGGTCTGCTTATCCGAAAACATTATATCTCAAAATTCATGGACAGATTTCAACTGTATAGCTTACTATGCAATTAGGCTTTTCCCAAAGAAGCGCTGATTTAGTTTTGGTGAAGGTACAGATTCTGAAATTTCCTGAAAAGATCCATTAACATTGGGGGAAAGGCTGTACTGAGCTGTGATTATACTCAAGGCCAAGATCGATATATGTTTGGCCTCTAATGGCATCATGACATAAGGAAATTGGGCAGGAATTGAGCTTGAAGATCAGTTGTGACCTTATTGTATAATGGCAGGGTAGGTTCAAAGGGCTGTATGGCTTATTGCTGCACATTTTTTTATGTTTTCCTAGTTTTGTGTTGAGTTAAGCAAAAATGTTGTACTTTTTTTCTTGCAAATTTGAGCAATTCGTTTTAAAGATAGCTGATTTATTTGATTTTTATTTTGAGGAAATAGACCACAGCGGTCTGCTTACACTGAAACCGGTTTCACAAAAGGGTCTTGAATATGGGCGGCACGGTGGCACAGTGGTTAGCACTGCTGCCTCACAGCGCCAGAGACCCGGGTTCAATTCCCGCCTCAGGCGACTGACTGTGTGGAGTTTGCACGTTCTCCCCGTGTCTGCGTGGGTTTCCTCCGGGTGCTCCGGTTTCCTCCCACAGTCACAAAGATGTGCGGGTCAGGTGAATTGGCCATGCTAAATTGCCCGTAGTGTTAGGTAAGGGGTAAATGTAAGGGTATGGGTGGGTTACGCTTCGGCGGGTCGGTGTGGACTTGTTGGGCCGAAGGGCCTGTTTCCACACTGTAATGTAATCTAAAAAAAAAATCTAAAAAAAATTACAACCCCCCAAAAAAGAATTGAATGTCAATGGACTAAGTGGCAATTTTAGGTGGACACAAGACTGTTATGGCCTGTGGCATGTGCCTGATATGGTTTTAGTGTGCACACAAAATTTGATTCACTCCATGTGCTATCAAGAAACGGTTGGATGCACTGGATACTGCAAAGATCATGGGCCCTGATAAATTCCAGCAATAGCACTGAAATCCTGTGCTCCAAAACTTGTTGCATCCGTAGCCAAGTTGTTCCAGAACAGCTACCAAACTAGCATCTACCTGACCCTGTAGCGATTTGCTGCAGGAATATCTTATACACCACAAACAGAACAAATCCAGCCTAGCTAATTATCACCCCAGTAGTCTACTCTCAATCATCAGCCAGCTGATGAAAGATGTCATCAGCAGTGCTATCGAACAGCACTTACTTAGCAATAACCTGCTCACTGATGCCCAGTTTGGGTTCCATTGGGGCTACTCAGATCCTGACCTCATTACAGACTTGGTCCAAATATTAACAAAAGTGCTGATTTCCAGGAGGTGAGGCGAGAGTGATGGCCCTTGACGTCAAAGTTGCATTTGAAAGAATGTGGCATCAAGGAGCCTTAACAAAACTGGCATGAATGGAAATCAGAGGTAAAACTTTCTGCTAGCTGGAATTATACTTGGTACATACGAAGATGGTTCTGGTTGTTGAAGATCAGTCAGCTCAGCTCCAGGATATCTCTGTAGGAGTTCCCCAACATCATGTCCCAGGCCCAATCCATCTATTGTTGCTTCATCAATGGCCTTCCCTCTAACATAAGGTCATAAGTGAGGATGTTTGTCAATGATAACACAATGTTCCACATCATTCGCAGCTCCTCAAATACTGAAGCAGTCCATTCTCAAATGCAACAAAAGCTGGACAATATCCAGGCTCTGGGCTGACAAATGGCAAGTACATATCATATACATCTCACATATGCCCAGCAGTGGCCATTTCTAACCATTGCCCCATGATATTCAATTGTATCACCATCACTGAATCTCCCACTATCAACATCTTTTGGGGTTGCCAATGACCAGAAACTGAACTGAACTAGCCATATTAATGTTGTTGCTACCAGAACAGGTCAAAGGCTAGAAATCTTGCAGCAAGTAGCTCACTTTATGCCACTCCAAAGCCTGTCCATCATCCAGAAAATACAAGTCAGGAGTATGATGGCATACTCTACACTTGCTTGGATGAGTGCAGCTCCAACAACACTCGAGGAGTTTGACACCATCCGGAACAAAGCTTGCTTTATTGGCACCAAAACCACAACAATTCCATTCATACACCACTGACACTATGTTGCAATGCTGTGCTCCATCTGCAAGATGCCCTGCATAAATTCACGAAGGCTTTATCAGCACCTTCCAGACTGATGTCCAGTAGCACCTAGAAGGGCAAGGATTTCAGATAGGAGGGAAAAGCACCATATGCAAGTTCTCTTCCAAGCTACTCACCATCCTGAGCTTGAAAGAAATCGCCATTCCTTCAGTGAGTCAAAATTCTGGATATTTCTCCCTAACAGCAATGTGGGTGCACCTACACCAAACAGACAGCAGCTGTTCAAGGAAGCAGCTCACCACCATTGTCTCAAGGGCAACAAGGGATAGACAATAAATGCTGGCTTAGTCAGCAACACCAGATCCTGAGAGTAAACTTGTAAAAAAAGCACATCAAGTGCTACTTTGGATTTTTCAGCAACTGTTTATTGTCTGATTTTCCAGTTTTAGGATGATTTAAAAGATTTGCAGACGATCATCAATTTGCTGTATATTCACCATCAGCAGCCTCAGTCATCACCTAATGTGGCTAAGCAAATGTATTTTTTTCTTTCATTAGTATCTGGAGGAGGAATATCGTAAAGGGGCTCAGGAAGATGATCCAATGCCACCTGTACAGCCGTATCATTATGGGTCTCATTATTCAAACAGTGGAACAGTCTTGCACTTCCTAGTTAGGATGCCACCATTCACCAAAATGTTCCTGGCTTACCAGGGTAAGATCTAATAAACCAACGAGTAGTTGCTGCTCATCTTAAATTCTGCCATATAGAATTAAGATGGAAACAGCAACATCCAGTCCAGTAACATATTAGCATTTGAAAACTTTGTAAATATTATTATATAAATTAGAAATATGTATCCTGTACTTCAAAGGTGTTAATGAGAGAATTAACTGATACTGTCTTCCTCAACTATATAACAATTTAGGTTTCAAAAGAACGTGTATCTACTTTCACTTTTTCTGTTGGAGCTCTATGTTATTAAAGGAGTTTTATTATTTAAAGTCCAAAGTTTTGAGCAATTTGAAGTATTAAGTCACCAAAATAATGTCAGTAAAAAGAAAGAATTACAAGTAAAGTAATTTGAGATTTTAAATGAACGATTATGGAAAATCCTAAGTCTGTTCAGTCCTAGAGTTAAATTTGTAATAGTTTCTGAAGTGTGTATAGTTCATAAGTGTAAAGTAATACATTTTAATAGAAAGAATAAGGGGACACAATGAAGTAAATAGCATAATATAAAAGGATGAACATATGAACATAAGAACTAGGAGCAGGAGTAGGTCATTTGGCCCTTCGAGCCCGCTCTGCCATTCAATATGATCATGGCTGATCTTTTTGGGGCCTCGGCTCCACCTATCTAACCTCTCACTATAACCCTTAATTCCTTTACTGTTCAAAAAAGTATCTAGCTTAGCTACAAAAACATTCAATGATGAAGCCACAACTACTTCACTGGGCAGGGAATTCCACAGATTCACAACCCTCTGGGTGAAGAAGTTCCTTCTCAATTCGGTCCTAAATCTGCTCCCCCTAATTTTAAGACTGTGCCCTGTTGTCTTAGTTTCACCCAGCAGTGAAAACATCCTCTCTATTTGTATCTTATCAATTCCCTTCATAATTTTATGTGTTTCTATAAGATTCCCCCTCATTCTCCTAAATTCCAATGAATATAATCCCAGTCTAGTCAGTCTCTCCTCGTAAGCCAACCTTCCCAACTTCGGAATCAACCCATTCTTTGCTTCCTGTTAGTTAACCAATCCTCTATCCATGCTCATCCATTACCCGTAACACCATGCATCTTTATCTTATGCAACAGCCTTTTCTGTGGCACTTTATTAAATGCCTTTTGGAAATCTAGATAGACCACATCTTCTGGGTCCCCGTTGTCCATTGTCCTCGTAATGTCTTCATAGAATTCCAGTAGATTAGTTAAGCATGACCTGCCTTTCATGAGTCAAGATTAGAGTGGTGCTGGAAAAGCACAGCCGGTCAGGCAGCATCCAAAGAACAGGAAAATCGACGTTTCGGGCGAAAGCCCTTCATCAGGAATGAGGCAGGTGCCTCCAGGGTGGAGAGATGAAAGGAGGGGTGTGGTGCTGGGGAGAAGGTAGCTAAGAGTGCAGTAGGTGGATGGAGGTGGGGATGAAGGTGATTGGTCGAAGAGGAGGGTGGAGGGGATAGGTGGGAAGAAAGATTGGCAGGTAGGACAGGTCATGAAGACGGTGCTGAGCTGGAAGGTTGTAACTAGGGTAAGGTGGGGGATGGGGAAATGAGGAAACTGGTGAAATCCACATTGATGCCCTGGGATTGAAGTGTTCCGAGGCGGAAGATGAGGCGTTCTTCCTCCAGGTGTCGGGTGGTGAGGGAGTGGCGGTGAAGGAGGCCCAGGACCTGCCTGTCCTTGGCAGAGTGGGAAGGGGAGTTGAAATGTTCGGCCACGGGGCGGTGGAGTTGATTGGTGCGGGTGTCCCGGAGATGTTCCCTAAAGCTCTCTGCGCGAAGGTGTCCAGTATCCCCAATGTAAAGGAGACCGCATTGGGAACAATGGATACAATAAATGACATTGGTAGATGTGCAGATGAAGTTTTGATGGATGTGGAGGGCTCCTTTGGGGCCTTAGAAGGAGGTGAGGGGGGAGGTGTGGGCGCAGGTATTGCAATTCCAGTGATTGCAGGGGAAGGTGCCAGGAGGAGAGGGTGAGTTGTTGGGGGGGTGCGTGGACCTGACATGGTAGTCACAGAGGGAACGGTCTTTGCGGAAAGCGGGTGGGGAGGGAAATATATCCCTGTTGGTGGGGTCCATTTGTAGGTGGTGGAAATGTCGGCGGATGATGTGGTTTATGCAGAGGTTGGTGGAGTGGAAGGTGAGGACCGGGGGGGGTTCTGTCCTTGTTGCAGTTGGAGGGGTGGGACGTGGATGAGATGTGTTGGAGGGTATCTTCAACCACGTAGGAAGGGAAATTATGGTCTTTAAAGAAGGATGCCATCTGTGTTCTGCGATGGAACTGGTCCTCCTGGGACCAGATACGGTGGAGGTATTGGCCTTTCATGAACCCATGCTGTGTCTGCCCAACAGGACAATTTCTATCTCAATGTCTTGCTCTTTCTTCCTTGATAATAGATGCAGAAACAACAACACAAATGCACTCACATAAACAAAGCTATCAAGATGACAGGACAATATGAGAAGGCTGATTTTAAAAAATGGCATGGGATCCTTGGCTTTAGTAGTAGAGGAATAAAGTGGAAAATCATTGCCTAGGCCTCATCTTAAGTATTTTCATGAAATTTCTGGGCATGAAAATCAAGCCTGCATTACAGTTCAGTACTGAGAAAGTATTGCACTGTTGGAGGTGTCATCTTTCAAATTAGTCATTAAACAGACCCCATCTATCTATTGGGTAGATGCAAAAGATCCCACGGCACCATTTCAGTGAAGATTAGGAAAGTTATCCTAGCTCTTCTGGCCAATGTTTATTCCTCAACCAACATCTGAAGAACATAAACAGAAGTTGTTGGGTGAACTCAGGAGGTCTGACAGCATCTGTGGAGAGAATGTACAGTTAACATCCTTCTTCAGGACGGGTCCGGTTTCCTCCCACAATTCAAAGATGTGCAGTTCAGATGAATTGGCCATGTTAAATTACCCATAGGTGCATTAGTCAGTGGGAAATGGGGTCAGGGTGGGTTACTCTCTTCGGAGGGTCGGTGTGGACTGGTTGGGCAGAAGGGCCTGTTTCCACACTCAAGGGAATCTAATCTAATCTAAAAATATGTGGTCATTATCACATTTTGTGGGATGCAAATTAGCTTCTGTGTTTCCTACATTACAACAATGTTTCCTCTTTAAAGTTGCTTATTGTCTGTAAAGCATTTTAAGATATCTAGTGCTCATAAGACATTCTATATAAAATATAAGCCCTTTCTCTATAGTAGTAATCCTGAATTGTGTTCTGTATTTAGATCAAAGTTTTGATATCCCAGATCGAACATTTCACTCTATGAATACTACCTGGCGCCTGTCCTCATATGAATCTATGACTGATGTGAAAGAGCTCATTCCAGAATTCTTTTATCTTCCAGAGTTCTTGGTCAATAGAGAAGGTAAATGGTATAAATGTAGTCATGATTTGGAGATGCTGGTGTTGGACTGGGGTGTACAAAGTTAAAAATCACACAACACCAGGTTATAGTCCAACAAGTTTAATTGGAAGCACACTAGCTTTTGGAGCGACACTCCTTCACCTGAGGACAATCACCTGATGAAGGAGCGTCGCTCCGAAAGCTAGTGTGCTTCCAATTCAACCCGTTGGAGTATAACCTGGTGTTGTGTGATTTTTAACTTGGTATAAATGGATATTTCATAACAAGCCTATTAGGATCTACAAGCCAAATTACATATGCAAATATCAGAAACCAAATTTATGTCTTGGACAAAAATGTACTCATGGTCAGGAAAATCTTGCATGTTTCTATCATCATTCATGGTGATGATATGCTGTGATGAATATATAAGTGCAAAATAAATAATGAAATAACATGAGGTCCTACTATGAAGTATTAGTCACAGATGTACAGCATGGAAACAGACCTTTCTATCCAACTTGTCCATGCCATCAGATATCCTAACCTAATCTAGTCCCGTTTGCCAACACTTGGCCCATATCCCTCTAAACCCTTATTCATATACCCATTCAGATACCTTTTAAATGTTATAATTGTACCAGCCTCCACCACTTTCTCTGGCAGCTCATTCCATACATGCGCCACCTGTTGTGTGAAAACGTTGCTCCTTAGGTCCCTTTTAAATTTTTCCCCTCTCACCCTAAACCTATATCCTCTAGTTCTGAACTCACTCACCCTGGCGAAATGACCTTGTCTATTTATCATAAAAACGCACCTCATGATTTTATAAACTTCTGTAACATCACCTCTCCGCCTCCGATACTCCATGGAAAACAGCCCCAGCCTATTCAACCTCTGCCTGTAGCTCAAATCCTCCAAACCCTGGCAACATCCTTGTAAATCTTTTCTGAGCCCTTTCAAGTTTCACAATATCCTTCCTATAGGAAGAAGTCCAAAAGTGGCCTAACCACCTAACCAATGTCCTGTACAGCCATAACATGATCTCCCAACTTCTATACTCAATACTCTGACCAATAAGGCAAAGCATACCAAATGTGTTCTTCACTATCTTATCTACCTGCGACTCCAGTTTCAAGGAACTATGAACCTGCACTCCAAGGTCTCTTTATTCAGCAACATTGCCCAGGACTTCCCAATAAGTGTATAATTCCTGCTCTGATTTGCTTTTCCAAAATGCAGCACCTCACATTATCTAAATTAAAATCCATCTGCCAGTTCTCGGCCCATTAACCCATCTAAATTAACCCATCTAATCAAGATCCCATTGTACTCTGAGGTAACTGTCTTTGTTGTCCACAACACCTCCAATTTTGTTGTTATCTGCAAACTTGCATCCAAATCATTTGTATAAATGATGAAAAGCAGTGGACTCAGCACCAATCCTTGTGACACACCAGTCCCATTTTCTAGCTGTCCCTTTATCTGCGAACATCTGCCCCAATCAGCTTTTGAAAGTTCCTGCCTAATACTGTCAAAATTAACCTTCCTCCAATTTAGAACTTCAACTTTTAGATCCAGTCTATCCTTTTCCATCACTATTTTAAAACTGATAGAATTATGGTCGCTGGCCCCAAAGTGCGCCCCCACTACACCTGTCACCTGCCCTGCCTTATTTCCCAAGTTTTGCACTTCTCTAATAGGTACATCCCCATATTGAATCAGAAAATATTTTTGTACACATTTAACAAATTCCTCTCCACCTAAACCCTTAATACTATGGCAGTCCCAGTCCATGTTTGCAAAGTTAACATTCCCTATCATAACCACCCTATTATTCTTAGATAACTGAAATCTCCTTACAAATTTGTTTCTCAATTTCCTGCTGACCATGAGGGGGTCTACAATGCAAACCCAATGAAGTGATCATCCCTTTCTTATTTCTCAGTTCCACCCAAATGTCTTCCCTGGATTATTCCCAGGAATATCCTCCCTAAGTACAGCAGTAATGCTATCCCCTATGAAAAAAAACGCTCCCCCTCCTCTCTTGCCACCCCCTGCCCCTTTTTATCCTTCTTATAGCATTTGTGTTCTGGAACGTGAAGCTGCCAGCCCTGTCCATCCCTGAGTCATATCTCTGTAATTGCAATGATATCCCAGTCCCATGCTCCTAACCATGCCCTGAGTTCATCTGTTAGGCCTCTTGCATTGAAATAAATGCAGTTTAATTTATCAGTCCTACTTTGTTCTCTGCTTTGATCCTGCCTGCCCTGACTGTTTGACTTGCTCCTTTTCCCAACTGTACCAGTCTCAGATTGATCTCTTTCCTCACTATTTCCATTTGAGAACATTCTGCACCCTCTCCAAGATATACTTGATCCTGGCATCAGCGAGGCAATGCACCATTCTGATTTTTCGCTGCTGGCTGCAGAAACGTCTGTCTGTGCCTCTAACTAGAGAGTCCCCTATCACAATCATTTGCTTGGAACCTGAAGTACCCTTCATTACATTAGAGCCATTCTCAGTGCCATAAACGTGGCTGTTTGTGCAACGTTCCCCTGAGAATCCATCACACCCTACATTTTCCAAATCAGCATACTTGTTTGAAATGGGGATTGCCACAGGAGACTCCTGCACTACCTTCCTATCCCTCCTACCTTTCCTGGAGTTAACCTATTTACCTGACTGTATCTGCGGCTTTTCGTCTTTTCTATAATTGCCATCCGTCACACTCCCTAGCTCTTGTAAATGCCTCATTGCCTCCAACTGCCGCTCTAACTGATCCATGCGATATGATATGATTCGCAACCAAACACGCTTCCTGCAGACATTATCATCAGTAATATGGAAACTCTCCCTAAACTCCCACACCTCCCACATCACTCTACTAAACGACATCTTTGCTCCTTCACAATCTGTAGACTCAGAAAATAGTACCGTCATGTTGCTCTTTTAAAAAAAAAGTGCTCCAGGCTAACTTAGTACTTATGGCTTATATTTTTAAAACTTAATTAAGACACAGATCTCAATAAAACATTTAATCAAGAAAGAATGTACTCTACTCATGACTGTAGACTTATAGCAAGGTTACTCATTAAAAACTGTGCATTTATCTGGTCTTGTTCTGTGAGCTACTTCAATAAAGTACTTTGAAATGTGGTGAGCAAGAGAATGCAGTACAACAAGGGAAGAATTCTTGTTCAGGACTTCTACAAGAATGGGAGACAACTGGATCTGTTGAGCAACTGATGACTGTTTTTAAGAAATAGTTTAGAAAATAAAAGTATGGTGGTGGGTATGTTCAAGAGTTTCTAGGAGCATGACACACAGTCATGGGCTCCATCAAAAAGCACGTTGACCTAGACCCAATATAATGAACAACCAGAACCGGCAACCGGAAGCAGCAGAAACTGAACCTAATACATTCCAGAAGAGACAGAACAGCAGAGCTTTACAGGAGGCTCCAAAGCACTGAAGATGTCACCTTGGCAGGGGACAAAATGTCTGCAAATTAACTTTCCAGCTTGGCAAAACATAGCCACAACCTTGATAAGTGGCATCCGAGCTACAAATCTTTACACAAACCTTGAATAAGTGGATATGCAGCTGAAGTGCTATAACCTACAAGGCCAGAGGCAGGAAAGTGGGATTAGGTTGGATTGTTATTTCTCTACAGCTCAGATATGGTGACTTAGTAGCTGTAAATTTCTATGGTTCTGTGATTTTCAATGCTATAGGCAAAAGTAACTGAAGTTTTGTTTTGAGTGCATGGCAAGTAACATTGCTATTTACTGTCATATGATCTATGATATGCAATAAATCCCATTGGCCCACATCCATGCTCTCTGACTTACACTGGCTTCCAGTCCAATATACCTCTATTTCAAAGTTCTTATCCTTGTTTTCAAATTTACTCCTCTATCTGTGCAAATTCCAACAGCCTTACAGATCCCTACTTTTCCAATTCCGGTGTTTGCACATGTCCAATTTCCTTCCCTCTACCTTGGGAAGTCATTCCTTCAACTTCATCCTCAGGTTCTGGAATTATTTTCCTAAACGCCACTTCTCTCCACCTTTTAAGCCATTCCTTAAAACAGTTATCTTAGATCAATTTTGGTCACCTGTTCTACCATCTCTGTATATTCAGTACATTAATTTGTTTGATTACTCCCCTGAGAGTCACTTTGGAATATTTTACTATTTTAATATGCGATATAAATGCCATGTCAAAGGAATTTAGTTAGCCTTTAAGTTGATGACTAGACAATGTGTTGCAATGATAATTAAATCATGCTATTCTTAATTCTTGTAAACTTTGCAGCCTATAAATTTATTAAATCTATTTAGTGTGGTAATATTTTGTTTTCCCAATAGATCTTTATGCTGTTCATCAATGAATCACAGTATGGCATATGTAGTTATCTAGGCTCTGTTTTCAGGTTTTGACTTTGGGATGCGGCAGAATGGAGAAAGAGTAAATCATGTTAACCTTCCACCTTGGGCTCGCAATGACCCCCGGCTGTACATTCTAATTCATCGCCAAGCCTTGGAATCGGAGCATGTTTCCCAAACAATTTGCAATTGGATTGATTTGGTGTTTGGAAACAAACAAAAGGGCAGAGCTGCTGTTCATGCTATCAATGTCTTTCATCCTGCAGTAAGTCGACACTCCTTTCAACTTTCAAATCATTATGAACGAATTATCAAATACAAAGTGAGCTAAATGTTTTCTGAGCATTTGTCCCAAATTCCCCTAGTTATTTCATTGTATTTAAAATAGTTTGAAGTATAATTTATGCAGCAAAATACATTAAAATGACACATTAAACACTGAAATTGAAAAGATACCACATTTTAAAATGTTATATGAAGGGTTGATTGAAGCACTTCAAAGGCTTTTAAGCAATTTTGTTTGATTTAAGAACTTTCCAAGGTGCATCTCATGATGAGGCCAATGGCATGAAATTAGCATCTCCTCTTTCTGGATTTGCATTATCGATGCACCATAACACAATATTGCTCTATTTAATTTGAAGATGTTTGGTTTTATTTGGGTTAGAAGTAAACTATTATGTTCTTTACTTAGGAATGGTGTACATTTTTATGGAAAAATATTTTGTATGCTAAGAGCTGAGTACAATTTTCCCCATTTAATATTTTGCACAGTATTTTCCAAATGGGTAGACAGATGACTGCTGTTTATCTATAACAATGCTTCTTCCTCTCAGTCATCTTCAATATTTCACGTCGCAGTGAACTAATATGAAGAATGGTGAATTTTAACTTAAAATTACTCAAATATTACTGTTGTATTTGTTGCATGCATGTTATGGAGCAAGGAATTGGAATAACTGGGTAGCTCTTTCAAAGAGCTAACAGACGTTCTGGATTTGAATGGTTGTATAATAATATGGTGTGAGATGATGGTGTGATTTATCTTGTTTCGATTTATTACTTGAACATATTGTTGTTTTCTTGGTAACTAATGTGATATTTGTACTGATAATGGGCAATTATGACTTGTGAATTGGACAAATGTTAATCCACGATTATATTGATTAATCAAGATAATATATCTATAGATCTGTGATTACTACTGAGAAAAACTGTTGCAACTGGGACTTTTAAGGATAATTTTGGTTGGAGAGAGGGAAATAGATTTACTGAAATTCAAACAGAAAATGCTGTGAATATTCAGCATGTCAGGTACAGTCTGTGGATAGTGAAAGTTATTGGATTGAATTGTCCCAGTTGGGTTGCAATCCCAGTGTCAATCACATCTCAGCTACCGATATTTGACCGTGGTGAGACTTTCACCATTACTCCATTCCTGTAATCAGCAAATTAAAAGGCCACTTCTGGAAGCAATGTCCGTTCAAGGAAGATGGGAAGACCAGGCACCTGGCTAAAGGTATTGTATGCAGCTTTGCAAAATATTTTATAATAGAAAAATGAGTCTCGTCACACTGTCTGGCCATAACTGTAGATAGAAACCCCTCCACAGACTGCCTCGTTGCCACAACTGTGGTCGTCATGTTTGAGCAAGTCTGTGCTGGGGTAAGTGGCAAAGACGTTAGTCTTTGGGCACTGGGTTGACATCAGAAAAATCCCAGTGATGCCATCACCTTTCCTCCAAATGACACATTACATGGTATTGATTTGGCCCTACTTATAGCAAGATTGTCCAGAGTTAGAAATGTTTCATGTGGGCAATCTGAAGCTCTATAAATTTGCTCATAGTATCTTTTCCTAACCTGCCTCCACAAGCCTGTGAAAATTTGGCACAATTGTTTTGGGTCAATGGTGTTTCCATTTCCGGCCAGTTTCTATTACAATGATTGGAGATCTCTGCTGTCCCTTGTGATGATGCTGTGGCTTTAAGAGGTTATTTTGTCCTGCTTGTTTTGAAAGACCAGATTTAAGATAGGGGGTGTGAAGGTGGCTAGTGAAGACCTATAAGTAAACAGCTTGGGAGGCCTTAAGTTTTTTTTTAAAAGTTGAAACAATAGAAGCAGCCTGGATGGGTGTGTCCATCCCCCTCAAACCAGGATTTCTAATATTCTTTGTAAATTTTTTAGGCCTAGGTTTAGGCAGTTGCTGTTGGAGTCCCAACAGGGCAGAAGCTACTGGAGTTTTGAAGAAGTCAAACCTATCTCTTCTCTACCAACCCCCTCGCGGTTACAGCTATAGTTTGTCTGTGCTGCTGGGATACCTATGAGACAAATCTATTTTTCTGAATTTGCCTTTTTGCCAAGAGGTGTGTTTATGGGATGTTACTACAGTCAGTTCTGATATAATACAATAATTCCATTCTTGTGCAATCTCATGTTATAAGAAAATCGCATAATAGCAGCACCATTTAAACTAATGGGGTCAGAATTGCTTGTAGCCAATATAGGTAAGGAAAGTTTGTGTTTTACAAATAATGGTCTAAATTCTTCAATTGTGTTAAAGCCAATTCACATTGACGAAACACAATGGAACAGTTAATTAGTAATAGTTACTGAATCTATTATTCAGTTAATTTTTCCGATAGAGTTGTTATTCTAAATTTTCTGTTTTGTCGTATTTTTAACTATAATGTTTAAATAAATGGTGTTTTGTTTAACATCAAGTAGTTTGGCTAATCAAATTGTCTCTGGAACACAGCACATTACATTTGCCTTTAAAATAAGAGGAAGTTAGGGTCTAAGCTACCTCCTCAAAATATTTTGAAGGAGTCTGGTCTGGTCCATAACACCCTGAATACACCTCAGTGTTAAACAATATCTTAAGATCATGCTGCACCCTCACTGGTGGCTGGTGGCTGGAGATGGGCCTTCCTGATGGACCATACTGCCAGCTGTACATGAGATTGCACTGATACACAATCTATCAAAAACATAATAAATTGGAGCAGTTAAGTATATAATAAAGTACATTGTCTTTAGTTGCATCATAATGGCATGCTCTTCATGGAACGGATCTTTATTTTAAGACCAATAAATATAGAAATAAATATGTTAATTGATTTTATAATTGATTCATATTTTATAATAGACATACTTTGGTATGGATGTATCGGCTGTTGAAGACCCAGTTCAAAGACGAGCCCTGGAGACTATGATCAAGACCTATGGGCAGACCCCTCGGCAGCTCTTCACAACTATTCATCCCAGCAGACATGGGCCAAGACTCTCAATGGAGGGGGAGCTGCCAGCAGCTATGGGTCTCCTCGTGCAGTTTGCTTTCAGAGAGAGCAGAGAGCAAGCCAAGGAAGTTGTCTACCCGGTATAAAGTCTTGTCTGTTCTGTTCTAAGTGGTGCTTCTGTTTTCAAATTTAGAAGCTGGTCTTTCCCTGCCTGTCAGTTTTACATGTTGTATGTATCAGTAACTACTCTGACTTTCACTAGAAAGTGCAGCTCATCTGTTTTAAACAAAAAAAATTGCAACCTGTCTTCTAATTTTTGGTGAACCTGAGTATTTTCTGAATTTTTTTTGCTTTCTCAATTGCACTTTTGCTAGGTTTCTTTTAGGTTGGTCATATACTTTTATTTAATGTGAACAAACAAATATCAGTTGATACATAGATATTTTGCTCTTCAAGGTGAAGAATTTCCTTTGTTTAAAACCCTGACAAAATTTAAGCAGCTAATTGTCAACAATATAGTTTTCAGGTTTGGTGATTACTAATATCGTAGCATTGTTAACCATAAATGAAAGTCTGTTTTGGGTGAAAATGCTTTGAGATCTGCAGGAATTGATCCATTGTTTATTCTAATGTGTGACCTCTTGTTTCAGAGTCCCCTGCCATGGATTCAAGGACTGAAATGGGGCGAGTATGTGGGATCTCCCAGTGCACCAGATCCTGTAGTTTGCTTCTGTCAACCCCATGGGGAACAGTTTGGATCGCTATTAGCATTGCCAACCAGGGCCATTTGTGGTCTATCAAAGAAATTTTGCCTTATGATGATATACAGTAAGGAGCAAGGTATAGAATGGATTTATAGCATTTCTTCTCTGCATAATTATTTCAGGAATTCATAATCAGCAGAAAAGTACGTCATTCAACCAAAGGCGCTAAGTGGTCTAGACTTGGGTTTATGCACCACCTCAAGCTGCCTCCAACCTTTTCATCATCCAACAGTATCACCATGCCGTTCTTATCCTTTCTTGCTCTTGTGTTTATCTACTATCCCTTTAAATGCATTTGGCTATTTGCAACAACTACTCTATATGGTAGTGAGTTCCACTTTAAAACTGCAGTTATATTCCTAGCTACTCTTGAAATGATCATCCATCCCTAATCTTGATTTCCCCCACCTTGCCATTGTAAGTACATCTCTCCGTATGTAGCCTATCAAACTCCTTTCATAATATTAAATACCTTTATCAGGTTATCCCCTCCCCACTTACAAAAAACTCTTTTATATGAAAATGGGCCTCTATCTTTGGTTTTTCCTGATAGTTGTGCTTTCTCAGGCCTGATATCTTGTTTATTTCCACCTTAATTTTAGGTGTTCGGAGTATGCACAGTACAGATATCCAGTGGTCTGCCATTTTGAGTTGGGGTTATGATGATAACATGCTAAGACTGAAAAGCAAACAAAGTGAGCCCCCCATCAACTTCATTCAGTGCTCTCCCTTACACCAGGTATGAAGTATATTCCATAAATTAAGCCTTTATTTTCTTAGTTTTTAAAATTTATTTTCAGTCAGAAACTTCTTTCCTCATTTCTGCTTTTTAATCAACCTTGGTTAAAAATAAGGAAAAAATACACGTGTAACAGAAAATGGATACCTTTAATGATAACATATACCAAGTTTATATAGGGAAGAACTTTTTTTTTAAACTAGTACAAATTGCTTACCTCTTACCTGTCCACTGAAAGTATTTACAGCAATGACTTCTCTTCATGTACCCATATCACTATCTTCAGAATCATCATCTTGCCCAACATCAGGTTGTTCCCTTGCAACATCATACATACTTAAGAATATTATTCTAAACCTTAATAAATCACTGGTTAAGACCTCAGCCATATACTTTTCAGGGAACATACTTTAGGAAGGATGTCCAGATCTTGGAGAGGATTTACCAGAATTATCCAGAGATGAGGGCTAAGTTATAGCTTTATGTGTGCCTTGAATTACATGGAAATTAGGAACTTTATTGCTTTTGACATGGAAACACCAAAGCCAATTAGAGTCAACTTGCCAACCAATCAGTACTCTTTTTCTCCTGTAGTTTTAAATAATTGTGGCAGAAATTTAGCACTCCTGTTTTTGTCTTAATGAGTGCAATACAAAAACCTTCGGCAACATGTCTCTCTCTTCAGCAATATTCAAGTTCAATATGTGGACAACTTAGACCAAGGGTTATTCTCCTTGGAGCGGAAAAGGTTAAAAGAGGGAGCTAGTAGAAGTTGCAAATTAATCATGATAGAATAAAGAGGAAGAAACTGTTTTCATTGGCAGAAAGGTTGCTTAACAGAAAAACTCAGGTTTAACATAATTCATAAAAAGAAGCTTTGGTAAGATAAAGAACCATTTTTCTGCTCTAAAGCATTGTTCAGAAGGGTAATGAAAGCAAATCAATAATTTCAAAGAGAGTCACATATAGTTAGAAAAAAAATGTGGGCTTATGGATAAAGAGTAGAGCATGGGATCCAATGGATAGAATGTTCAGGTAGCCAACACAGGGTTTACAGGCCAAATAGCCCTTTGTGTTGTCATCCTGTGTTGTATCTTGATTATGCCAAACGTTAGCTCTGCAGTAACTAACCACTCTACTTACATGGTTTTTCACAGTCATTGTAAATCTATCTAATAATTTCACAACATGCTGAACAAAAGACAGATGGGCATATAGATGTAAATCTCTTTTATTTTACAAAAGTTTATAATCAGGTTATATTTTAAGAGAAATATCTTAGGATTACAGTCTCCTGTTGAATCTGATTGTAAGTAGTCTGTTTGATGGCTCCTTTTCAGGTTACAAGTTGTGCATGGGTGCCTGACAGTTGTCAGCTCTTTACTGGCAGTAAGTCTGGAGTGGTTATTGCATACTCGAACAGATTTACCAGCAGTATGGTATGTGTACAAAATACTATGTGTGTGTGTTAACTTTATATGCCTGTAATTATTAGAGAGATTTCTTACTGTTCTACTTAATGTTATTCAGCTATTTGAAAATTTGACCTAAAAAGTTTTGCTTTCTTTTGGGATTTTATTAAAATCAGAATACCATTAGGCATGGTTGTGTTGCCATCACGTTTACTTAAGTCTTAGGTTTTGAAGAGGTTAAAAACATTCTTTAATTTCTCCCCTCTTCAGTCTTGTGAATCCCAAACAATCCTTCCATACCCCTTAGCCTTCCTACACTGTTACTGTACAAGGCTTGATCCTCTCTTAGATGAGTCTGCCTCCATAAGCAACTTCTGAGGGGCCCATCTAAACTCTCACCACCTACTTGCTTACAGGCAACCATCTAACTACCCTAATCTACTCTCTTCCTAACTTTCCCACTCAGCCTATCTCCTTCCCAACTTATTCCAGTTACTCTAGACCTTTTGGACTTTGCCAGTGGATCAACTATCACTGCTTTTCTCCCCATCTCGCTTTTGAAAGTTATTCATTCATGAACAAAAATCTTGCAATCTATGAGTTTCATGTGGATGATTACATCAACATCATGGACTTGATTTAAAAAAAACCTAGCTGAGGGGTAATAACACCATCTTCCGAGCTAAAACACCCTTTGTCTTTCCCATTTTTCCTCATCCAGACTGCTGAAATAGTGACATGGCTCTTATCACCAAATCTCACTGTGGTCTGTTCCATTAGTCCTCCAGCACATTGCCCTCCTTTGAACATTCTGCTTTATTTCACTCCTTCACCTCTCATATAAAGATCGGTTCTTTTTCACACTCGAGTGCCATGCTAATTTTCTCATCCAAAGTGATTTCAACCCATCTTAATCATTATCCTCCAGTACTCCATGAATCTCTCAATCCATGTGAACTCTCAAACCCCAATTCATGTCAACCTATTGGCCTTGCCATCTCATGTACATTCCTGATGAGCTTATGCTTGACACGTCAACTCTCCTGCTCCTCGGATGCTGCCTGACCAGCTGTGCTTTTCCATCTCGTGTAGCCTTGTTGTTTCCATTGTATCAATCACATGTGAAGTCACCCCTAATCAGTTTCTTATATAGCACTCCACCTGCATCCCACTTCATCCACCTTCTGCATCAGTCCCTGAAAATCTGTTTCTATCTTTTCAAAACGCTAATTGTCTGGCCGATAGACCCTCATTCAGCATAACATTCAGCAGTCCCAGATGCAGGCTATAACTGTGCCACATGAGCCCTTCTCCACTGTTGTAGAATTTGCACTAAATTATCTACAACTGATCCCACTTTCCAGCCCATAGCCTTGAATGTTATGATACGTCAAGTGTTCATCCATGTACTTTTTAAAGGTTCTGAGGATTCTTGCACCTACTGCCCTCCCAGAGAGTGCATTCCAGATTCCCACCAAGCTCTGTGTGAAAAGCTTTTCCTCAAATCCCTCTAAACCTCCAACCCTTCCTTCTTTAGAATTTTGCTCCCTTGTTATTGACCCTTCAACTGAAGGGAATAGCTCTTCCTAACCACCTGTCCATGCCCTTCATAGTCTTATACACATCAATCAGGTCTCCCATCCACCTTCCCTACTCTGAAGTAAACAATCCAAGCCGATCCAGCCTTCCTTCATAGCTAAAAAGCTCCATCGAAGGCAACATCCTGGTGAATTTCCTCTGCATTCCCTCGAGTGCAATCACATCCTTCCAACAGAAAGTCAACTAGAACTGCACACAGTACTCCATCTGTGGCCTAGGCCCAAGTCTTGTCCAGCTCCAACATTGGCTCCCTGCTATTATAATCTATGCCATGACTGATAAAGGCAAGTGTTCCATATGCTGCCTTACTCATCCTGTTAACCTGTCCACTAGCTTCAGGGATCCATGGACAAGCACCCAAGATCCCTCTGTTCCTTTTGAGCTTCCTAGTGTCCTGCCATTCGTTGAGGACCCCCTTGTCACTTCTTCCAAAGTGCGTCACTAATGCTTTTCAGGGTTAAATTCCATCTGCCCATGTGACTGACACATTTATCTCTTCTTGTAATCTAAGGCCTTCTTCCTTAGTATTGAAAACTCAGCCAGTCTTTGTATCATCTGCAAATGCACTTACAGTCCCTGGTCCACCAAACACACATGGGCACATGCATGCGCACACATTCTCAGATATCTATTGATCTCTGTGTCACTGGATACTGGCCTCCAGTCAAACAAACAGCCTTCAATACCAGCCTATCTCCAACTACTAAGCCAATTTTGGATCCCTAAAGTGCTTTTTACCTTATCAGTCTCCCATGTGGAGCCTTGTCAAACACCTTGCTGAAATCCAAATTAACTACATCAACAGTACTACCCTCATATACCTTCTCAAAAAATTCAATCAAATTTGTTCGGCATGACCTCCCTTTGACAAAACCATGCCGACTATCCCTAATCAAATCTTGCCTCTGCAATTGGAGATAGTTTTTTTTTTAGATTAGATTAGATTCCCTACAGTGTGAAAATAGGCCCTTCGGCCCAACAAATCCACGCCAACCCTCCAAAGAGTAACCCACCCCCCTCTGACTTATGCATCTAACAACTATGGACAATTTAGCATGGCAAATTCACCTGACCTGCACATCTTTGGAATGTGGGAGGAAACCAGAGTACCCGGAGGAAACTCCGGGCAGACACTGGGAGAATGAGCAAACTCCACACAGTCGCCCAAGGCTGGAATCAAACCTGGCACCCTGGTGCTGTGAGGCAGCAGTGCTCACCATTGTGCCACCGTGCCTCTCCAGTAATTTCCCTATGACTGATATGTACTCACTAGTCTTAATTTCCTGGTTTATCCCTACTACCCTTCTTGAAAGGTGGAATCATATTAGCTGTTTTCAAGTCCTCTGACGTGTCCCTTATGGCCAGAGAGGAATTAAAAATTTGAATCAAAGACCCTATAATTGCCTCCTTGCCTCCCACAGTAGTTCTCCTCTTGCTCCTGCAAGGTTAGCTCTGGCATATCATCATCTGCTTCCATCCATGTCCTGCCCCTTGATAACATTTTTGAAAATATGTTATCAGTTCCACATTATACTCTGACAATACCAAATCTGCCTTAATGCTACTTTCTTGACCTCTACTGCCCCTAATATTGTCATACAGCTTATGCAATACTGAATAAATAGAAATTTCCTTAAATTAACTATTGGAATGACCAAAACCTTTGTCTCTGACCCCACCACAAACTCTGTTCCCTTTCCCTGACAAGTGATTGGAGCTGAATCAGACTGTTCACAATTTGGTGTCATATTTTACCATGAGATAAGCTTTCAAGCACACCTCTGCTACATATCATAGAAGCCCTACACTATGGAAACAGCCCCTTCGCCCCACCAAGTCCACACTATTACCATCATTTCCATGTCCAACACATCACCTGACTTTACATCTGCCTCAGTTCAACTGCTGCTGAAACTCTTATCCATGCCTTTGTTACTGCCAGACCTGCTGATTTCAATGAAATCCGAGATTGGCTACGAGGTGGGAGTCTCTCAACTGAAGTAATCCAAAAACTCTGCAACTCATGCCTTAACTCAGACTAAATCCTTTTCTCTCCATGTGTTCACTAACTAACCCTATCTCCCTTTTGAAATTTTGAAATGCTCATCCATGACTTTTAAATAGCAAGTGGTTGGCCATTGAGAAATGTCTGTAATTGTTTCCAGCCTGACATCCTTCCCACAATATCTGCACCTCTCTAAACCAGGGCTGTTGAGCATTCTCAATTTAAATTGCTCCATCATTGGTGACTGCATCTTCAGTTGCTCAGGTCCCCAAGCTCAGGAATGTCTTCCTGCATATCTCCAGTTCCACCTCAGTCCTTAAGACTTAATTTCTGTTCATCTGCCCTTAAATCTCTTCTATGGCTTGTTGTATCTTGTTATTACAACACTTACGTAAAGCAGTTTGAAACAATTTATTACTGTAAAGGTCCTGCATAAATACAAGCTGGTATTGGATCAGAGAATTGTGTGTTCCAGCCATGCTCCAAAACTTCATGTATTCTAGGTGACACTATCACTGCAGTACAGAGGAAATGCTGCACTGTCAGAGATGCTGTCTTTCAGGTCTGACAATAAATCAAGAGCCCTTTTTGGGTCTTTAAGATCCCATCGTAATATTCAAAGAAGAATGGGGAGCTTTCCAGGTGTTTTGGCTAATTTATCCCTCAAATGAAAACAGAGAGAGTGATTATCTGGTAGGCAGTTTGAACTATTGAAACTGTCTGTGCATTTCCTATATTAAAAGAGTGATTGTGTTTCTTAAGTATGTCATTGACTGTAATGCCTTATGAGATGCCTAGAGGCTATGTAATATGATGTGAAAGATTTCTCCCATGTGTTTCTTTTCTGTATTGTGTTTGCTGTGTCGTGATTAACAGAAGTGCAGGAAAGTATATATTTAAGTGTGAGATAATGCACTGATAACTCATTTTGTTTCCATTCTTTAGTCTTCAGAAATTGAAGTGGAAACAAAAGTCCACTTATTCGGGCACACTGATGAAGTAACCAGTCTGTGTGTCTGCAAACCGTACAGTATTCTAATCAGTGTCAGCAAGGATGGGACCTGCATTATATGGGATTTGAACAGGTATGAATACATCCTTTAAACTGCTCGACCACCTGTTTAAGTATTTGATGTAGAAACTTCTGTAACAACAAGTGAAAGAGAGAATGAAGAAAATCTTTTACTCTGGTCGTGGTGAATCTTTAACATTTTCTAGCCCAGAAGTTGTGAATCTCAGTTTTTGAGTATATTTAAAGTAGAGTTTGATAAATGTTTCATCATTAATGACATAAAGGCTTATAGGAATATTTTGGGTAAAGGGAATTGAAGTATTCTATCAGCCATGAACGGGTGCAGATTCAATGACGTCTCAGTGGCCTATTTCTGTCTCAGTGAATGACAAATCAGTGCTTGTGCACAGGAGGGAAAGGGGAGAGGAGGTGGAGGAGGAGGAAAGGGAGGGGTGAAGTTTGGGAAGAGGAAAGATTCACTGGGAGGAGAGATTGTCATAGTCATCTCCTAGTTTACAAATGATAAGAGATAAGATAGGAAGCGAAGAAAGAATGAAGAGTTCTGCTGGGTGATTCTATGTTGAAATTCCATCTTCGCTGGGGACATTGCTGGGTTACAGCTACATCAAGGCAGAGGAATTGTTGCATTTGTGGCAAAAGGAGGTTCCTGGTGTAACATGTTTCATTCTATGAAATGACTTTACCACAGCAGATGGGATTCCTATGTAGCTGAAATGTGTTGCTGGAACAGCGCAGCAGGTCAGGCAGCATCCAGGGAACAGGAGAATCGACATTTCGGGCATAAGCCCTTCTTCAGGTTCTGAAACGTGGATTCTCCTGTTCCCTGGATGCTGCCTGACCTGCTGCGCTGTTCCAGCAACACATTTCAGCTCTGATCTGCAGACCTCACTTTCTCCTCAGGGATTCCTATGTATGAAGACTTGTGCTTTTCTTAGGTTCGGAGCAGTGGCTTAATCTTCTTTCACTGAAGGTTGATGTATTGGGATCCAGGACCAAAGTGATCGCTAAATCCTGTATCACCAGAAATTATAGTCACAAAATATGTATTTAGCCTAATCCCACTTTACAGTTGTTGTTTGTAATTTACAACAGTTCAGATGCAGTACTTATCCAAATAATTTTAGATCCATTGAGGGCTTCTTACCTCTACCCCCTTTCAGACAGAGTGTACTAGACTTTCACCCCCTCTGAGTAAACAAAATCTCCTCTAATCCTTCTCCCAATTACTTTAAGTGTTTGCATCTTGGTTATTGTCACTGCTGTTAAAAATAGGCCCTCCCTATCTAGACTGCTTATAATTTTACAAACCTTGTTCAAATTTCACCTCAATCTCTCCTGTTTGAAAGCAAAGCACTCCAGCGTATCAAGTGTTTCCTCACAGCTAACATTCTTCATTCGTGACAACATTTTGTAAAGTTTTGTAAGTTATTTGTGCTTTTACATC
This sequence comes from Chiloscyllium plagiosum, assembly GCF_037043375.1. Lineage (NCBI taxonomy): Eukaryota > Metazoa > Chordata > Chondrichthyes > Orectolobiformes > Hemiscylliidae > Chiloscyllium > Chiloscyllium plagiosum. Next base: position 42,014,876 of record NW_028270141.1, read on the forward strand.
CTTATAAATTATTCAATGAGTGTATTATAACATGTTAAGTTGGCTAACAGGTAGGGATACTTCATCGTGACTCTAATGCAAGACTTAACAATGTCGACTTTTATAACTTTTTTGAAGATAGTGAATTGTAAAGTGGTTTACAGCTGTTGAGAACTTCTGTCTGTGCTTTCTTTATCCTATAGGTTGTGCTATGTTCAAAGTCTAACAGGACATAAAAGTCCAGTGACCGCAGTTTCTGCGAGTGAGACAACAGGTGATAGTGCAACAGTTTGTGATTCCGGTAAGCAGAAACATATTCTTCTAAACTGGTGAGATTGTGGATACTTGTTATTTTTGACAGAGAATGCAATGTGAACTATATTCCCACGCTATCGTTGGCTCATGTTAGACAGTTGTAGAAGGTTCGATAGGTTGTGTAGGTGTGATTCTCCATTCTGACATCTTTCCCTTCTCTCTAGTGACAAATCTCAAACTATAAGAATGATTGCCATTTTAAAAATGGCAATGTTATAATGATGATGTGACAGTGGCACATTGGGATAGTTCAAAGGTAGCATTACTCTGAAACTGGCTGTTAAAAAGGAACAGAAGATTCCTTAAATAAATATGAAATAAAATACAGAATAAAGCCAAAGGAAAAATTATTAACCACCCCTTTGTTGAATTCTTTGTTTTCTCCCAGTATCCACTTTAGCTTTTGAGTCTTTTAATATCAGTGAACGCATCAGTTTGTCCTCTGTAACATGGGTTACCTTAAAAAATAATTCAATTGTACATTCTTTTTCCTCCAGTTGGTGGTGGTAGTGACCTGAGGCTATGGACAGTAAATGGAGATCTCAGTGGCCATGTACATTGCCGAGAAATAATCTGCTCAGTAGCTTTTTCCAATCAACCTGAAGGTGTATCTGTCAATGTTATTGCTGGAGGGCTAGAAAATGGCGTTGTAAGGTCAGTAATATACTTCTGTATTTAAGCTATAGCTGTCTATATTTGTGTATCAATTCCTAGCTTGAAGTAGAATGTCTAGGCTTAGGCACAAACAATTAGTTTAATAAAAACTGAAAGTATAACTTGTTCCTTCTAAGTGAATATTATAAGAGTCCTAAAGCACGGAGTCTAGCACTTTGGCCCAAACTGGTCCATGCCAAACAAAATGTCCATCTACACTAACCCCATTTCTCTTCACTTGGCCCATATCTTTCTAATCCTTATCTATCCATATATTCATATATTCTATAACACATCTGTAATATTTGAATAATCAAATCTCTAACCGTCAAGTATTTACCACCCCTTCATGAAAATAAGGATAGTGTGTTTGTTTTGTAAATAGAGCTTTAATTATCTCCATACTTTGATTAAGTATTCTCCTAGGTTCTAGTGTTGATCTAACTGAAAAGTACATTTTGTCTTTGCTCCATGTGTGGAACGCAGAAGTATTTAACTATGAAAGCACCCAAAAATATAGAGTCATAGAGATGTACAGCATGGAAACAGACCCTTCGGTCCAAACCGTCCATTCGGACCAGATATCCCAACCCAATCTAGTCTCACCTGCCAGCGCCCAGCCCATATCCCTCCAAACCTTTCCTTTTCATATACCTATTCAAATGCCTCTTAAATGTTGCAACTGTACCAGCCTCCACCACTTCCTCTGGCAGCTCATTCCATACATGTACCACCCTCTGTGTGAAAATGTTGCCTCTTAGGTCTCTTTTATATCTTTCCCCTCTCACCCTAAACCTATGCCCTCTAGTTCTGGACTCCCCAACCCCAGGGAAAAGACTTTGCCTATTTACCTTATCCATGCCCTTCATAATTTTGTAAACCTCTATAAGGTCACCCCTCAGCCTCTGACGCTCCAGGGAAAACAGCCCTAGCCTATTCAACCTCTCCCAATAGCTCAAATTCTCCAACCCTGGCAACAACACAACTTTTCTGAACCCTTTCAAATTTCACGACACCTTTCCGATAGGAAGGAGACCAGAATTATACGCAATATTCCAAAAGTGGCCTAACCAATGTCCTGTACAGTCACAACATGACCTCCCAACTCCTGTACTCAATACTCTGACCAATAAAGGAAAGCGTACTAAACACCACCTTCACTATCCTATCTACCTACGACTCAAATTTCAAGGAGCTATGAACCTGCACTCCAAGGTCTCTTTGTTCAGCAACACTCCCTAGGACACTAGCATTATGGGCGGCACGGTGGCACAGTGGTTAGCACTGCTGCCTCACAGCGCCAGAGACCCGGGTTCAATTCCTGCCTCCGGCGACTGACTGACGTTCTCCCCATGTCTTCGTGGGTTTCCTCCGGGTGCTCCGGTTTCCTCCCACAGTCCAAAGATGTGCAGGTTAGGTGAATTGGCCATGCTAAATTGCCCGTAGTGTTAGGTAAGGGTTAAATGTAGGGGTATGGGTGGGTTGCGCTTCGGCGGGTCAGTGTGGACTTGTTGGGCCGAAGGGCCTATTTCCACACTGTAATCTAATCTAATCTAATCTAATCATTAAATGTATAAGTCCTGCATAGATTTGCTTTCCCAAAATGCAGCACCTCACATTTATCTGAATTAAACTCCATCTGCCACTTCTCAGCCCATTGGCCCATCTGGTCAAGATCCTGTTGTAATCTGAGGTAACCCTCTTCACTGTCCACTACACCTCCACTTTTGGTATCATCTTCAAACTTACTAACTGTACCTCTTATGCTCGGATCCAAATCATTTATGTAAATGACAACAAGTAGAGGACCCAGCACTGATCCTTGTGGCACTCCACTGGTCACAAGCCTCCAGTCTGGAAAAACAACCCTCCACCACCACCCTCTGTCTTCTACCTTTGAGCAAGTTCTGTATCCAAATGGCTAGTTCTCCCTGTATTCCTTGAGATCTAACCTTGCTAATCAGTCTTCCATGGGGAACCTTATTGAACGCCTTACTGAAGTCCATATAAATCACATCTACTGCTCTGCCCTCATCAATCCTCTTTGTTACTTCCTCAAAAAACTCAATCAAGTTTGTGAGACATGATTTCCCTCGCACAAAGCCATGTTGACTATCTCTAATCAGTCCTTGCCTTTCCAAATACATGAGTTGAAAAATGTGGTGCTGGAAAAACACAGCAGGCCAGGCAGCATCCGAGAAGCAGGAGAATCGATGTTTCGGGCATAAGCCCTTCTTCCAATTCTCGAGAATGCCCGAAACGTCGATTCTCCTGCTCCTTGGATGATGCTGCCTGGCCTGCTGTGTTTTTCCAGCACCACATTTTTCAACTCTGGTACTCCAGCATCTGCAGTCCTCACTTTCTCCTTTCCAAATACATGTACATCCTGTCCCTCAGGATTCCCTCTAACAACTTGCCCACCACCGACGTTGGGCTCACTGGTCTATAGTTCCCTGGCTTGTCCTTACCACCCTTCTTAAACTGTGGCACCACGTTAGCCAACCTCCAGTCTTCCGGCACCTCACCTGTGACTATCAATGATACAAATATCTCAGCAAGAGGCCCAGCAATCACTTCTCTAGCTTCCCACAGAGTTCTAGGGTACACCTGATCAGGTCCTGGGGATTTATCCGCCTTTACCCGTTTCAAGACATCCAGCACTTCCTCCTCTGTAATATGGACATTTTGTAAGATGTCGCCATCTATTTCCCTACAGTCTATATCTTCCATATCCTTTTCCACATAAATACTGATGCAAAATACTCATTTAGTATCTTCCCCATTTTCTGCGGCTCCACACAAAGGCCGCCTTGCTGATCTTTGAGGGGCCCTATTCTCTCCCTAGTTACCCTTTTGTCCTTAATATACTTGTAAAAACTCTTTGGATTCTCCATAATTCTATTTGCCAAAGCTATCTCATGTCCCCTTTTTTGCCCTCTTGATTTCCCTCTTAAGTATACTCCTACTTCCTTTAGACTCTTCTAAGAATTCACTCGTTCTATCCTGTCTATACCTTACTTATGCTTCCTTCTTTTTCTTAACCAAACCCTCAATTTCTTTAGTCATCCAGCATTCCCTATACCTACCAGCCTTTCCTTTCCTTAACTCTTTGCCATTGTAATTGTTTATAGTAAATATATATATGAATACTCATGAGTTGTGTTTCAGTCATGTGAGAATTATTCTATGATCCTGAATTGCCAAAAATGGGAATGAGCAGTTCCCATGCTCAGGTTTTCTTGCAGTGGCAGCTAATGGTGTTGAGCTGTGTCAAAATTTTCATGGGAATCACCATCTCTTACTCATCTCCTTTGAATAGGCTAGTGTGCACAAATATCTTGGCTTACATGCGTATTTGGTGGGGATTTGTAAAATTTAGTGAGAAAGTTGTGGTGGCACAAAATTATTATGATTAGATTAGATTCCATAGTGTGGAAACAGGCCCTTTGTCCCAACCAGTCCACACCGACCCTCCAAAGAGTAACCCACCCAGACCCATTTCCCTGTGACTAATGCAACTAACACTATGGGCAATTTAGCATGGCCAATTCACCTGGTCTGCACATCTTTGGATTGTGGGAGGAAACTGGAACACCCGAAGGAAACCCACGCAGACATGGGGTAAATGTGCAAACTCCACACAGATAGTTGCCTGAGGCTGGAATCGAACCTGGGACCCTGGTGTTATGAGCAACAGTGCTAACCGCTGAGCCACCGTGCCCTCCAAATATTATGGTCAGAACTGTAAATAAATCTGTATATTGAACTGCTACTTGTGACACTAAAGCATTGCTGATCCAACTGTTGGGCACTATTCCATAGAGGGATGGATGAGAAGTCTTGAGTAGGATCCTGTGAACACATTATCCAGATCTGGGCTGATAAGTGGCAAATAATATTTTGTTAAGCAAACGTTAAAGCAATGACCATCTCCTAAAGAGAATATTCTCTGCTCATCTTGACGTGCATTGTTATCATCTAATTCTCTTATCAACAACATCCTTATGGTCATATCCACTAGAATGCCATACACATCCTCACTACTTGCCTTCCTATCTATGACAATAGTAAATTCACTTTGGGCAACCATATCATTAATATATGTTGTAAATAATTGTGGGTCCAGTTCCGTTCATTGTGGAACTCCTCCAGTTATAGGTTACCATCCTGAAAATGCTCTCTTTTCATAACTCTCTGTCTTGTATTAATTCACCAATCCAATCTCCATGCTAATATACAATCTCCATGCTAATATACTATCTCCAATACTAAAGGCTCTTATTTAGTAGCCTTGTGTGGCATAAGTAGTACCTTATCGACTGACTTTTGAAAGTCCAAATATATTGCATCTATCTGTTCATTTTTATTTATCCTCGTTGCCTCCTCAAATTGAGCACGATTTCCTTTTTGTGAGGTTATGCTGACTTTGCTTGATCATATTTCTAAATTCCCTCCTATTACATTCCATTTGATGGACTCTAACAATTTCCCAATAACAGCCGGTAAGGACATGTTGGATCTTTTTCTGTGCTGTAGGTCTCTGTGAATCTAAGATAGGTGGACTCTAAGATTTTCCTAATGACAGGCTTCCTATACCAGATTCCACTTTTGGTCAATTCTCTCCTGTGAACTCTGTCACTGCCAGAATTTATTTATGTAACCGCTGATTGCTCCACCATATTTCCTTCTATTCTACTTACAATTATGGAGGGGTAATTATTCTCTTAATGACTGCTCCAATGAATAGAGTTTCTGAGGAACATTTGAGGGCAGATTCATCCACCCCTACTATTTTTGACCGTTAGATTAAAGTATTTTCTAACAATGTGGAAATCCATTGTTTCATAATTACTATTTATCAGGGGATCCTTTCCTTTGACGTTACAGATGAAACTGCCTTACTATGCAATACTAGATCTAAAATAAGACCATAAGAAATAGGAGTGGAAGTAAGGCCATTGGCCCATCAAGTCCCCTCTGCCATTCAATCATGGCTGATGGGCATTTCAACGCCACTGACCTGCACTCTCCCCATATCCCTCAATTCCTTGCGAGATTAAGAATTTATCAATCAATGCCTTAAAGACATTTAACGTCCTGGCCTCCCCACTGGGCTCCATGGCAGTGCATTCCACAGCCCCACCACTCTGACTGAAGAAATGTCTCCTCATTTCTGTTTTAAATTGACCCCTCTAATTCTAAAGCTGTGCCCACAAGTCCTAGTATCCCCGCCTGACAGAAACAATTTCCCAGTGTTCACCCTTTCTAAGCCGTGCATTATCTTGTAAGTTTCTATTAGATCTCCCCTCAAACTTCTGAACTCTAGCGAATACAATCCCAGGATCCTCAGCTGTTCATTGTATGTTAGGCCTACCATTCCAGGGATCATCCATGTGAATCTCCGCTGGACACACTCCAGTGCCAGTATGTCCTTCCTGAGGTATGCGGCCCAAAACTGGACACAGTATTCTAAATGGGGCCTAACCAGAGCTTTATAAAATCTTAGTAGCACCTCACTGCTTTTACATTCCAACCCTCTTGAAATAAATTACAACATTTGCTTTCTTAACCATGGACTCAACCTGCAAGTCAACATTTAGAGAATCCTGTACTAGCACTCCCAGATCCCTTTGTACTTTGGCTTTATGAATTTTCTCACCATTTAGAAAAAAAAGTCCATGCTTGTGTTCTTTTTTCCAAAGTGCAAGATCTTGCATTTGCTCACATTGAATTTCATCAGCCATTTCTTGAACCATTCTCCCAAACTGTCTAAACCTTTCTGTAGCCTGCCCACCTCCTCAGAACTACCTGCCTGTCCACCTAACTTTGTATCATTGGTGAACTTCGCCAGAATGTCCCCAGTCTCTTCATCCAAATCATTTATATTTAAAGTGAACAGCTGGGGCCCCAAGACCAAATCCTGTGGGACGCCACTTATCACCAGCTGCCATTTTGAAAAAGAACCTTTTATCCCAACTCTCTACCTTCTGTCAGATAGCCAATCCTCATCCATACCAGTAGCTCACCTCGGACACCATGGGCCCTCACCTTACTCAGCAGCCTCCTGTGAGGCACCTTATCAAAAGCCTTTTGGAAATCTAGGGAGATAACAACATCCACTGGATTTCCCTGGTCTAACCTACTTGTTACCTCTTCAAAGAATTCTAACAGGTTCGTCAGGCACAACCTCCTCTTACTAAATCCATGCTGACTTGCTCTATTTCGACTCTGCACTTCCAAGACCTTAGAAATCTCATCCTTAACGATGGATTCTAGAATTTTACCTACAACCGAGGTTAGGCTAATCAGCCTATAGTTTTCCATCTTTTGTCATGATCCTTTCTTGAATAAGGGGGCAACAACAGCGATTTTCCAATCATCTGGGACTTTCCTTGACTCCAGTGATTTTTGAAAGATTACAACCAACTCCTCCGCTATTCCTTCAGCCACCTCCCTCAGAACTCTAGGATGTAGCCCATCCTGGCCAGGAGATTTATCAGTTTTAGACCTTTTAGCTTATCAAGTACTTTCTCATTTGTAATGGCCATCATACTCAACTCTGCCCCTTGACTCTGCTTAATTGTTGGGATATTACTCATGTCTTCCATGTGAAGACTGACACAAAGTATTTATTAAGTTCCTTATCTCCCATCGCTAGCCTTTCTGCATCAATTTGGAGCAGCCCAATCTCTACTTTTGCCTCTTGTTTGTTTCTTAAGTATTGAAAGAAACTTTTACTATCATTTCTAATATTACTGGCTGGCTTACCTTCATATTTGATCCTCTCCTTCCTTATTTCTCTCTGTTATCCTCTGTTTGTTTTTGTAGTCTTCCCAATCTTCTGATTTCCTAGTGCTCTTGGTCACTTTATAGGCGCTGTCTTTTTCTGTGATACATCTCCTGAATTTCTTCGTCAGCCATGGTTGTCTAATTCCCCCCCCTGGGTAATCTGTCCTTTCTTTGGGGTGCACCTCTGTATTGTGTCCTCAAGTATACCCAGAAACTCCTGCCATTGTTGCTCTACTGTCTTCCCCACTAGGCTCTGCTTGCAGTCAGTTTTAGTCAGTTTATTCTCATGCCCCTGTAATTACCTTTATTTAACTATAACACCATTACATCCGATTTTGCCTTCTCTCTTTCGAACTGCGGACTGAACGCTACCATATTATGATCGCTGCCTCCTAAGTGTTATCTGACTGGAAGATCTTTTATAAAGTCTGGCTTGTTACATAGCATTAAGTCCAGAATAGCCTGCTCCCTTGTGGGCTCCTACACAAGCTGTTCCAAAAAGCCTGTTCTTCAATTTCCTTCCTAGTGTATGATACTCCCCAAACAGGTCCTCCTTCCTAGCCTTGCCTATGTTGTTTGTGCCAACGTGGACCACAACAACTAGATTCACCACTACTTCTCCACAAGCCGTTTGGAGATGTCCTGCACCCTGGCACGTGACAGGCAACACACATGCAAGGACTCACAAAGGATACTATCTGTCTCCCTAATTATAGAATCCCCTATAACAAGTGCTTGTCTTTTTGCTCCCCCATCTTGAATGGCCTTCTGCACCATGGTGCCGTGGTCAGCTGGCTCATCCTGTCTACATCCCTTTTCCTCATCCATACAGGGAGCAAAAATCTTATACCTGTTGGACAAGGTCGAAGGCTGAGGCTCCTTCACTCCTGAGCTCAGAATCCCCCTACCTGCCTCACTTACAGTCACACCCTGTTGTCCCTGATCATTAACTGAATTTGAATTATTTAATCTACCGGGTGTGACTGCCCCCTGAAATAAAGTGCCCAGGTAACTCTCCCTCTCCCAGTGTGCTGCAGTGTTTGAAGCTCAGATTCCAGATCATTAACTCTTCCAGCAACCAACACTTGCAGATGTGGTCACTGCTGTTCACAGTCGGATCAGATAGCTCCCACATCATACAGCCACAGCACATCACCTGTCCAGCTGTCTCTACTTATTTAATTAATTTATACAAATTTGAGTTAAACAACCGTTAGTACTTCTCTATGGTCTTGTTCAGCTAACCAATTAATGGTAAACTTTTAATCAATCACACGAAACACAAGAAATATTAATTGAAATGCCTTACCTTTGCAATGCACAAGTCCTTTTTTTTGGTTAGAGGTTGGCGGCGGGTAGTGTCTCTGGATTCGGCCACTGCCAAAATATGTACCTGAAACTCCCGAGGTAAGTTTATATGTTTAAAAGTTACCTTCCCGTCGTGCCACTGGAACTCGCAGTCACTCCTCCCACTTGAACCACCGCTGAAACAATCAAAATAGATTTATCTCTTGTTGATTCCACCAATATTGCTCCAGGAAACTGTCAAAAAAGCATACTATAAATTCACCTTGCAGCAGTGCACAGGTACTCGGTGGTTAGCACTGCTGCCTCACAGTGCCATGGAACCGGGTTCAATTCCAGCCTCAGGCAACTGTCTGTGTGGACCTTGCCCATCCTCCCCAACTCTGTGTGGGTTTCTGCCTGGTGTTCCAATTTCTCCCCACAGTTCAAAAATGTACAGGTTAGATTGACCATACTAAATTGACCCGTAGCGTCGAGATTGGTTGGGTTTGTCATGGTAAATGTGGAGTTATGGGGTTAGGGTTGAGGGCTGGGTCTGAATGGGATGCTCTTTGGTCGTTGTAGACTTGAGGGACTGAATAACCCGTCCCTGCACTGTGAGGGTTCTATAACTACCTTGGCCAATTTGATCGGTCCTGTCTATGTGAAGATTAACATTATTTATTTCAACTCCAATAATCTCTTGTTTAATACTCTGTCCAAATAAGTTAGGACTAGTGGTAAAACAGTAGCTTTCTTATTTCAAGGGATTGAAATATAATTGTAGGGAAGTCTTACTGCACTGACCAAGGTACGAGTGACTACATCTTCAGGCTCAACAATCTTCAGCTGCTTCAACAATGAACGTTCCTCCAACATAAGATCAGAAGTCAGGGTGCTCGTTGATGGTTGTGCAATGTACAGCAACATTTGCAACTCCCCTGATACTGAAGCAGTTCATGCTCAAATGCAACACGATCCACACGATATGCAGGCTTAGGCTGACAAGTAACATTCAAGGCACACAAATGCTAGGCCATGACCATCATCAATATGAGACAATCTAACCACAGTCTCATGACAGTCTCATGGTATTAGCATCACTGAAACCCCAGTATCAATATCCTTGGGGTTACCATTGACCAGAAACTCAACTGGACTTGTCATTTAAATACAGTAGCTACAAGAAAAGGTCAGAGGCTAGGAATGCTGTGATGAGTGACTCATTTTCTAACTCTCCAAAACCTGTCCATTATCTACAGGGCACAAGTCGGGAGTCTGATGGAATACTCCTCTGTTGCCTGGAAGGGTACATTTCCAACAATACTCAAGAAGCTTAACACCATCCAGAGCAAAGCAGCACACTTGATTGGCACCACATCCACAAATGTCCACTCCTTTCACCACGAATGCTCAGTCATAGCAGAGTATACTATTTACAAGGTGCATTCCAGATTCACTAAAGATCGTCAGACAGCACCTTCCAAATCCATGACCACTTCCATTAGAAGGCCAAAAGCAGCAGATACATGGAACACCGCTACCTTCTTAGGGGCAACTAGAGACGGGCAACAAATGCTGGCTATCCAGTGACATCCACATCTCTCAAATGATTTATTTTAAAATCTGGAGTACTGAGAGCAGTTTTGGTCTCCTTATTTAAGGAAAGGTATTATTTCATTGAAAGCAGTTTAGAGAATGCTCCCTGGTATGGATGCATTATCTTATAAGCAAAGGCTAAACACGTTGGAACTCCACTCACTAGCATTTAGAAGGATGAAAAGTGATTTCATTGAGACGTATAGAATTCGTAAGGGACTTGAAAGAATAAATACTGAGAGTCTAGGACCAGAGGACCTATTGAAAGTGTCTCTCAAAGTGCACAAATTTAAGACTGACATGGAGGCACTTCTTTGAGTGTTGATGCTGAGGGAACTGTGAAAGCCAGGTTCCTGTGTATATTTATGGCTGAGATGGATTGTTGATCAGTAGGGGTATCAAGGATCATTGGGAAAGACAGGAAAGTGGATGTGAAGAGTGTTGGCTCAGCTGTGATCCGAATGAATGGTCAAGCAGGAATACAGGCTAGAGGGCCTACTCCTATTTCTATTTTATAAGATCTCATTGATTGAGAAATTTGATATAGGCACATTAAGTGTTTGTACATTAGCTTTGCAGGTACTTCATTGATTGTTGCTTACTTGCCCTTTAGCTGTTCATTTATAAAACCTTTCAAATGCTTAAATCTTATCTGTGGACCCAGTAAACTCCTTTATTCACATGTACGGGCAATTTTTTACTGTAATAATTAAAATGACAAGTCAGCATTCTTACTTTTGAACATTTCTATGCCATTCAGGCTGTGGAGTACATGGGACTTGAAGCCTGTTAGGGAAATTGCTTTCCCGAAATCAAATCGGCCTATTGTCAGGTAAGATTGAGAAAATACATTTGTGTTGTACAGAATTGTAGATGCCATGTTTTATGCTAATATTGTTTAAGTATGCTCATGTGTATCCAGTCATTCTAAGAATAAGATTTTCAGATGAACAGAACAATCTCAGCAGGCTATATCCAAGATTCACTTTCTAACAGGTTTCTATTTCAGACCACTCTTGTATTGCTAGTTGTATTTGTCCCTCATTGGCATCTATACCTCCAGTGCCCAAGGTGTATAACTTGTGAAATTCTAAAATTCCTTTCCCACTTCTATTCTTTCTCTCCTTTACAATTTTCTTTAAAATATATTTCCTTGGCCAATCACAAGCTTTACTGAGTTTTTTGAAGAAGTAACAAAGAGGATTGATGATTGCAGAGCGGTAGACATGATCTATATGGACTTCAGTAAGGCGTTCGACAAGGTTTCCCATGAGACACAGGTTAGCAAGGTTAGATCTCATGGAATACAGGGAGAACTAGCCACTTGGATACAAAACTGGCTCGGACGTAGAAGACAGGGTGGTGGTGAAGGGTTGTTTTTCAGACTGGAGGCCCGTGACCTGTGGAGTGCCACAAGGATCGGTGCTCAGTCATTTAGAATCATAGAATCCCTACAGTGTGGAAACAGGCCATTTAGCCTAACACGTCCACACTGACCCACCGAAGATTATCCCACCCAGACCCATTCCCCCACCCTATTACTGTACATTTTCCATGCCTAATGCACCTATCCTACACATCCCTGAACTCTATGGGCAGTTTGGCATTGTCAGTTCACCTAACCAGCCCGTCTTTGGACTGTGGGAGGAAACCAGAGCACCTGGAGGAAAACCATGCAGACCACTGGGAGAATGTGCAAACTCCACAGAGACAGTTGCCCAAGACTGGAATCGAACCTGGGTCCCTACGGCTGTGAGGTAGCCGTACTAACCGCTGAGCCACCATAAATTATATAAATGATTTGGATGTGAGCATAAAGGTATAGTTGGTAAGTTTGCAGATGACATCAAAATTGGAAATGTAGTGGACAGCGAAGAAGGTTACTTCAGTTTACAACGGGATCTTGATCAGATGGGCCAATGGGCTGAGGAATGGCAGATGAAGTTTAATTTAGGTAAATACGAGGTGCTGCATTTTGGGAAAGCAAATCTTGGCAGGACTTATACACTTAATGGTAATGTTCTGGGGAATGTTGCTGAACAGAGAGATCTTGGAGTGCAGGTTCATAGCTCCTTCAAAGTGGAGTCGCAGGTAGATAGGATAGGGAAGAAGGTGTTTGGTGTGCTTTCCTTTATTGGTCAGAGTATTGAGTACAGGAGTTGGGAGGTCATGTTGCAGCTGTACAGGACATTGGTTAGGCCACTGTTGGAATATTGCGTGCAAGTCTGGTTTCCTTCCTATCAGAAGGATGTTGTGAAACTTGAAAGGGTTCAGAAAAGATTTACAAGGATGTTGCCAGGGTTGGAGGATCTGAGCAATAGGGAGAGGCTGAACAGGCTGGGGCTGTTTTCTCTGGAGCGTCAGAGGCTGAAGGGTGACCTTTATAGAGGTTTATAAAATCATGAGAGGCGTGTAGGATAAATAGACAAAGTCTTTTCCCTGGGGTGGGAGAGTAGAAAATTATCAGAAAAGGGAAAAAAAAAATGTGTGTTGATGGTCAAAAAACATACCAAAGAATTAGGTAAAATCCTGAGTTAAATGTCTACCATATTTTTGATAATCGTGCTTTTTGACTTCGTTATATTCTCTTTTTTGTCCTACAGTCTCACGTTTTCCTGCGATGGCCATCATCTCTACACAGCAAACAGTGATGGCACTGTGATAGCCTGGTGTCGTAAGGACCAACAACGGATGAAGCTCCCTATGTTTTATTCCTTTCTAAGCAGTTACGCTGCCGGCTGAACATTTAAATTGGGTTTCTTTATACCAATCACTGTGCACATTTAGAATCTTCAGTGCTTTCGGGATAAGGTTGAGGTTGAGAAATGAAATGTTCCTCTCCTCAGTTGTGTATATATTCTAAATGAGAAAGATCCTCATAAAAGGAGCAATTGATTTTCAACAGAACAAGATGGAATATGGAAACAGATCTGCAGAGCAGCTTTTGTCATTGCGTTCTGTTGCCTTCCTGCCCATGATGGGAATCCTTGACTTGTTGCATATGCAGTTCTTCAATATATTAATGGTTTCAAATGGGCAACCTAAAACTCAGTTCCAGCAGTTTCAATTTGATGTAAATTATGCAATGTGTCTGGTTGATAATTTTACAGAGTGCAATATTTTTTACTTCTGAATCTATATCAAGTTTTGCATACAATGGGCATGAGACCAAGCAGTGTAATGAGGTACAAGAACAGAATCAACTACATATCGGAGCATGGAATTATGATATAAAGCACCTTAAACCAATTTCTATCTGCACACAGCATCTATCTGCGATTGCCTTGAATGTTTTTCATCTTTGTAAGTGCTACCATTTCTCATACTGTTTCTTGAAAATAATTCTGTCATCTGAATAATTTGATATGAATCAAATTGTTTCTTCCCTTTATTTTTCATAAGTAACAATGAGCAGATTGAGAGATCAAGTTTTATTTTGCCAGTGCTTGCCAGATTGCATGAAAAGATACATCTACCTTAAAGCGAATGGATAACAGAAATTCTACACAGAAACTATGTTGGCTTTATTGAAAATACAATACTGGCTGTTTATGGTCGAACTATAACCCACTTGTGTCAAATACATGACTGTTTATTTAACTGGGAAGCACATGGTCCCAACTTTGTCTGCCATTTTCTCTCTGAAAGTTGTCTTTTGATTATTATTCTTAAATATATTTAAAAATAAAGAGTTGAAAAGTATGCATTTTGCAAGTATTTTGACGAAAGTGAGATAGTTTCAGTGATTTTGCTGATATTTAAAACTTTAACAAATAAGTTTTAAAAAAATTATGAAACCATTGTTCCTCAGACTTGGAAAGTGAGCGTTTGCTGTCTTTTGTACTTCCACTCGTTACGTATCTGTACAAACTATTGTGATGAATATTTGAACATTAAATTAACTGTAATCTGTAAAGTCTTTCTGTTCTTGTCTTTTTATTCTACTAATTATGTTTTGCTGATATTTAATATTAAGTTAGTTTAAAAATTCATGAAATCGGTGTTCTGTAGATTTTGAAATGTTGCACCTATTTGCTGGCCCTCGTTGACATTGCTGATCCCCATGAGAAACTTTAATGGTATTTGGATGGGTGATTGAAAGAGTTGCTGAAAGGAAATAAAAATGGCAAAGGGATAAGGGCATCATATGGTTACAAAGATTTTGGTAGACATTTATGGTAATGTCAGTCAACTAATAATCCAAAGCCCCAAGTTTGAGTCCATGGATTTGAATTCCACCAAAGCAGATGGAAAATTTTGTATTCAGTAAAATCTGGAATTACAAGATAGCGTAATGGTAAACATGTAACTAATCATTGTTGTTAAGCATCAATTTGGTTCACCCACACCCTTTAGGGGAAGAAATCTATTGCCCTTACCTCGTCTGGCTTACGTATGACTCCACACCTACACCAATGTGGTTGAATCTTAATTGTTCTCTGAAATTGCCTAGAGATTCACTCAATTCAAGAACAACTAGGGATGGACAACAAATGCCAGCTTTGCCAGTCCTACAAGAATAAAGAGGTGATGGAAGATAGTCCCGTGGGAATATGTTATTTAGAAGAAGAGTGTCATCATTCCTCCACTAGATCTTCATTAAAGCTGTAGCATTGATATAGTCATCCACAATAATCTCATGGATGGCAAGGGCCTTATTAGCATGATAACAAGAATTGGGAATGGGGAGAATCATAATGTCCTTGAGCCACAGAATTTGTTAGTCTTTGGTCCCTTAACTTTCTTCAGTATTATTTCTCTACAATTACTTGCCTTAATTTCCACATTCATATTAGCCCCAGCTACCTTTTATTTCTGGTATGTAGCTTGTGTCTTCTACTGTAAAGGTAGATGCCAAATAATTGTTCAGTCCATCTTATTTCCTCACTTCCCATGATAATTGGTCCCATCTTTCCTTCTGAGAAACTAACATTTGCTACTTCTCTCATTTTTACATATTTGTGAAATCTCTGACCCCCCTGTGTTTAACTCCTGCATAGTTTACTTGTATTTTCTACGTTTACCGTTGTCATTAAATTTTTGGTTGCCCTTTATTGGTTCCTTCAGTACTCCTAATCCCCCAGACTTTATTACTTATCATTGCAAAATTGTAAGCTTCTTCTGGATCGTCTTGCTGGATATTTGGTTTCAAAGGAATTTATTTTTGAACATTCTTAATTATTTCTTTAAATATTTCCCACTTTATTTATCACCATAGTTTTTAATTTATTTAACCAATCAACCTTAGCTTGCTGTTCTCTCATAGTTATGTAAGTGTTTATTTAAATTTGATACATACCAACAGAAGATTACTGTTTCCTAGACAGAACTATAAATGGATCATTTTCTAGTCATCAAGATATAATGAGTGCCATGCCACAAGAATCAGTACTAGGACCTCAAGCTTTTATATTAATTGGTTTGTATGAAAGAACCAAATATTGTTACATTTGTAACAGGTATTGTTACATTTTATAAGATAAAAACAGGTAGGAAAGAAAATTATAAAGAGGATATAAAACATGGAAGACACGTCCATTATAGTAGTAAATATTGATTCCCACTTTTCGTTTTAGTGAGGAGACCTATACAATCAATCATAACCCACATGAAAGGTTCTTCAAATGTGGAAATTGGCACCAAAGACACTGGTTTTATTACTGACTGTGACTTTCCTACCATCTGACGTGTATGACAGGTACAGCAAAATTCAACCAGATCTTTATGTAATCCAGGCCAATACAAATGCTTCTGTATCTTAGCCTGGTCTTCCTTACTCCTAGATAACCTACAGGTCATTCATGTGCTACCCACAATGTATGATACCAGCAACAAAAGCTGGTGAATGTCAGTTCATTTCTCATCTGCACTAACCTGCCAAGGTCTCCATTTCTGCCTTAAGATTTTATCCTTAAGGTAGTAATATTCTGGAATACGTTCTGATTCCTTTTCAGAGTAGGCTTTATGATATAAATCTTTTATTGTCTTGTCTGTTTGTTGTAACTTCATTAGTCTTTCAGAACCAAACATCTCTGCCTGATCCTCTACCTGCTCAGGTTTTTTCTTTACCATTTCATCAAACAGGTTGTCAGCTAACTAGACCTCAACTCCTTCGTCTTTCTCTTTGGTTTACCCTTCTCGTTTTAACTTATGACTGTGGGATCTTGTCACCACACAGTGTGGAAGAATTCCAGGGTATTTTTTTTTAACTCTTTTATTTCCCTGATTTTCTTTCAGCTTCTCCAGTGCAATGGGCATCACTTCCACTTTTGATCTGGCTATATCGTTTCCAAGAACACACAGTATTCCTGGAATGGACACTCTTTCAATCACTCTCAGTATGATTTCCCCAGTCTTGATTGGACTTCCTAACTTTATCTTACACAGGGGAACACTAATTCCCTCTCCATTTATTCCAGATTATCTCACTCTCAGACATTTCCGAAGGAATGCAAATATTTTCATCTCAAACTATTAGAGACTGACGAGCTCCCGTAACCCTCAATATTTTAACTTCTTTACCTATTCCCCTATTCTACCTGAGTAAATCTTCCCCACACAGGTGATGACTTTGAAAAGATCAGATACTATCTTACTGTCCAGCCCCTGACTAAGCTGTGCACTCTGCTGCAGCTCCTCGATTTTTCTCAGGATTTCCTTCACTACCTCAACTAATCCCACTGGTTTAGCAATTTTTATCTCATCATTTTTCCCATTGCCTTTCTTAAACCACCAGCACTGAGACTTTGTGTCCCACTCTGTTACAGTGAAAACACCTGAGGTCTTTCACCTTTTTTTACACCCTCTTGGGTTTCCTTTTTCACTTGTGGTAGACTGCTCCCAGTGTGATCTACTTTTTGATTTTCATTGAAGGATCTACCTCTTGCCCAATTTCTATCCTTCACGGAATGAAATTGCTGCCAGAAGCTCTGTTTTGAATTATACACTAATATATATTCATCTACCATCTCTGCAGCTTTTCTCGCTATTTGAACTTTGTGCTTCTCAAAATGAGTTCTTATCATTTCTGGAAGTGAGCTTTTAAAGGTCCTCCAGCAGAATAGTATCTCTAAGAACCTTTATATGTCTCTTCTATCTTTAATGCTCTCATCCGTCTATCAGGTTTGCTCTGTTTAATTCTTTCAAACTCAATATAAGTCTGACCTGGTTCCTTTCTTATATTTCTGAACCGTTGTCTTGTATGCTTCTGGTACCAATTTGTAGGCACTTGCGTCACGAAATTGGTGTGTAAAAATGGGGAAAAGCTTGGGAAAGAGGAAGATCCTTCATTGAAAAGCATAAAGTAGGTCACACTGGGAATATCTTACCACAGGTGAAAAAAGAAACCCAAGAGGGTAAAAAGGAGGTGAAAGGCCTCAGGTGTTTTCACTATAATAAGTTGGAACATGAAGTCACAGTGTTGGTGGTTGAAGAAAAGCATTGGGAAAGAGAATGTGATAAAAGAGGCTAAACCAATGGGGTTAGTTGAGGTAGTGAAAGAAATTCTGAAAGAAGTCGAGGAGCTGCAGGAGAGTGCACAGCCTAGTAAGAGGCTGGAAAGTAAGATAGCACCCAATCTTCCACAGATTTCACCTCTGGGTAAGGTATACTCAGGAAGAACAGGGGGAGAAGGAAAAGAAGTCAAAATATTGAGAGATACAGGAGCTAGTCAGTCTCTATGAAGAAATGAAAGCATTTGCACGCCATCTGAAATAATAACCTGAGATAGTGATAATCTGTGGTATAGATGGAGAGAGATTTAGTGTTCCCCGGTGTAAGATCAGGATTTGTGAAAGAAGAATATGAAATTTTGGTGGTCAGATCAATGCCAGGTGGCATTTGAAAATTTAAAAGCAGTGTTAACCGCCAGTTTTAGACATATCAAATTTCTTGAAGTTCTTTAGTCACGATTAACACCAGCGATTTAGGGGTTGGAGCTATGTTGATGCAGAAAGCTGTTGTCAGAATTGAAAGGCCAATGATTATTTTTTCAAAGAAACTCAATATCCACCAGGGAAAATACTCCACCATCAAAACAGTTCTTGAGTTTGGCATTGGCCTTACAACATTTTAATGTTTATATTACAAACAATGTTTTGGAGATGGTTGTGTACTCAAGACTACAACCCTCTCACCTTTTTAGAAAGATTTCAGGACAAAAATATGAGACGGTTTTGTTGGGATCTTATGTTACAGGTGCTTAATTTACAAATTGTACACGTGAGTTGTAAAAATGTTCCTGCAGATGTGTTTACATTGGCTTAAAAGAAAACGTACAGATAAGAGAGAACTGGTACAGTGCAATGTTATGTATGTATGCAGAATCTGTATGAAAGGTATAACTTTAGATTAATGACCTATGTATCTCACAATAGTAGCATTGAGATTCAGAAGAAAGAAAACAAAATAAAGCCATTGTTTCATGTGATGGTTCATCTTTTTCTTAACGGGAAGGTATAACGAAATTGGTGTGTAAAAACAGTAAAGTTGTAAAATGGGGGAAAGCATGGTGTTGTCCTTTTAAGAGGTAAAGTGCTTTTTCAGCTGAGAGTTAAACAGACAAGGGGTCTGTGAGCAGATGAGAATCGTATAGATAGTTCTAAAATGGAAATGTGTAGCAATTGGCTTTGTTAATGGATACCTTAGGATTTATTTTGTTGATGAGTTTGACTTTGGCCAATTTATTTAAACCAAGCACTCAACGATTCAAAGCCAATTGAATCGAAAAACTGATGGTGTTGACAGTCTGAAACCAATAAGATTGTGCAAGTTTGCTGCATCATTGGTGGTATTTGTGTTTTTTGAAAATCAGGAGAGCCAACTGCCATCTGAGACAGAAATACCGAGCTCTCTAAAGTAGTTTCCATGCTCTGTTAAAAGCACTATCCATTTATAAAGTTAAACGGCACATTTAGTGAATATTGTTGACACTAGAAAATGACTGAGAAGGCATTTCGGAAAGAGGAAGATGACAGAAGAAGACACAGGAAGTTCATAAGGATCCATTCTGTGTGAACTTTGAGAGACTAAATTTTAATTTATTGTTGTTATTGGATTTTTAGAAGTGAGACCTGTATTATTGAAAGAGCACACCAGTAGGATCTTGTTTTATGTGGGAATAGGTAGAGTTTGGGAATGGGTTGTTAGGAATTCTGTTAATTTGATCACTGTGGGAGTTAGATAAATAAAATGTTACTTGTGAATTGTAGAGTGAGTGAAAGAATTTCATTTCATGTAACCACACCTTTTTAACAGATTGTGGGGGTGAGAGGTAGGTTATACCACTTATCACATTTCTTTATCAGATTACAAGGTAAGATGCTCCCCTCTGGGTGTTTCAGTTTTAATTATCAGAAGGGTGTCAACCTCTGCTTTGGAACACTCAAACTAGCCTATTTTACCTCTTCATATTCTCCTGACACCATCTCTGACAGTGCTATCTGTTATGAAGTGGAGGTCGACCTCCGTCTGACAACTCTGAATACATCTCGCCAGCCCTGCCTACCAACTTGGTCTGAATTCACATTAGAGAAAATGAGGTCTGCAGATGCTGGAGATCAGAGATGGAAATGTGTTGCTGGAGAAGCGCAGCAGGTCAGGCAGCATCTAGGGAACAGGAGAATCGACGTTTCGGGCATTAGCCCTTCTTCAGGAATGAGGAAAGTTTGTCCAGCAGGCTAAGATAAAAGATAGGGAGGAGGGACTTGGGGGAGGGGCGTCGGAAATGTGATAGGTGGAAAAAGGTCAAGGTGAGGGTGATAGGACAGATTGGGGTGGGGGCGGAGAGGTCGGGAAGAAGATTGCAGGTTAGGGAGGCGGTGCTGAATTTGATGGATTTGACTGAGACAGGCTGGGGGGAGGGAAAATGAGGAAACTGGTGAAATCCGAGTTCATCCCTTGTGGTTGGAGGGTTCCTAGCCGGAAGATGAGGCGTTCTTCCTCCAACCGTCGTTTCGCTGTGGTCTGACGATGGAGGAGTCCAAAGACCTGCATATCCTTGGTGGAGTGGGAGGGGGAATTGAAATGTTGAGCTACAGGGTGGTTGGGTTGGTTGGTCCGGGTGTCCCAGAGGTGTTCTCTGAAACGCTCCGCAAGTAGGCGGCCTGTCTCCCCAATATAGAGGAGGCCACATCGGGTACAGAGGATGCAATAGATGATATGTGTGGAGGTACAGGTGAATCTGTGGCGGATATGGAAGTTTCCTTTGGGGCCTTGGAGGGAGGTGAGAGGGGAGGTGTGGGCGCAAGTCTTGCACCTCCTGCGGTTGCAGGGGAAGGTGCCGGGAGTGGAGGTTGGGTTGGTGGGGGGTGTGGATCTGACGAGGGAGTCACGGAGGGAGTGGTCTTTACGGAATGCTGATAGGGGAGGGGAAATATATAACTCCCTCCGTGACTCCCTCGTCAGATCACCACTCCCTCCGTGACTCCCTCGTCAGATCACCACTCCCTCCGTGACTCCCTCGTCAGATCATATATTTCCCTCCCCTCCCCTATCAGCATTCCGTAAAGACCACTCCCTCCGTGACTCCCTCATCAGATCATATATTTCCCTCCCCTCCCCTATCAGCATTCCGTAAAGACCACTCCCTCCGTGACTCCCTCGTCAGATCCACACCCCCCACCAACCCAACCTCCAATCCCGGCACCTTCCCCTGCAACCGCAGGAGGTGCAAGACTTGCGCCCACACCTCCCCTCTCACCTCCCTCCAAGGCCCCAAAGGAAACTTCCATATCCGCCACAGATTCACCTGTACCTCCACACATATCATCTATTGCATCCTCTGTACCCGATGTGGCCTCCTCTATATTGGGGAGACAAGCCGCCTACTTGCGGAGCGTTTCAGAGAACACCTCTGGGACACCCGGACCAACCAACCCAACCACCCTGTAGCTCAACATTTCAATTCCCCCTCCCACTCCACCAAGGATATGCAGGTCTTTGGACTCCTCCATCGTCAGACCACAGCGAAACGACGGTTGGAGGAAGAACGCCTCATCTTCCGGCTAGGAACCCTCCAACCACAAGGGATGAACTCGGATTTCACCAGTTTCCTCATTTCCCCTCCCCCCAGCCTGTCTCAGTCAAATCCATCAAATTCAGCACCGCCTCCCTAACCTGCAATCTTCTTCCCGACCTCTCCGCCCCCACCCCAATCTGTCCTATCACCCTCACCTTGACCTTTTTCCACCTATCACATTTCCGACGCCCCTCCCCCAAGTCCCTCCTCCCTAAATTTTATCTTAGCCTGCTGGACAAACTTTCCTCATTCCTGAAGAAGGGCTAATGCCCGAAACGTCGATTCTCCTGTTCCCTAGATGCTGCCTGACCTGCTGCGCTTCTCCAGCAACACATTTCCATCTCTGAATTCACATTACCCACAAAGCCAGGTCATCTGTTTAGCCAATTTCTCAAAAGAAATAAAAAAGACTTCTACATCTTTTTCATCGAATTTTGGTAATGTTTGACATATTTGTATATGTCCCTGCCAGGACTTTGTCTACAATAGGTTTGTTCACTGTCACTATCCTCCTCACTAAGCTTACCTTCTACCTTAACCTCCATCCTGTTACGTCGACTTTCCTGTCAAATTGCCAACTTCTGAAGTTCAAACTCTTTCCCTTTCTCCCATTTTCTCTCTCTCTCTTTTTCCTCTGCTTGTAACCATAATTCAAACTGTTCAGTTCCCATTCCCTTTTTTTGTCCTCTAACTCCAGTCGTCTTATTTGTAATTTAGTTTTTTCTAACTCCTCTTCACTTGCCTGTTTCTCTGATATACCTAAATGCTTGACCAACTCCTTTACAATTTCACCTTTCCTCGTATCTCTTGTTAAGCCCAATTCTAGCCTGTAAGCTCATTCTAAAAGTGTCGTCTTTTTCTGTCTTTAAACTTTGTTGGCAAGTATCTTCAAACCTCTTTAGCAATGTTAAGAGCCATTTACCCCACTTTTGATTTAACCAACCACAAGTAATCAAAATTAACCAGATTTTCCACTTTTCACGTAAGTTTTACTTAAACATCCAGTTCACTCATCCCCAGTCTGTTTAAATCTGGTGGGACTTTCATACCTTGAATTTGTTCAAATCTGTCCAAATGCATTCAGAACCTGTATACGAACGGATTTGTCTGGATACCAGACATGAAACCCAATCTGTTATGAAGCTGATAACTGAAACCGGAACATCCAGAGAGGCTCACCTCACCTCATAATCTGTTTAAAATAAAGTTGTGATAAGTACTATGACCTACCTCCCCCCGCAAACTGTTATAAAGGAGTGGTTAAATAAAATTAAATCTTTTCACTCTTTCTATAATCAACAATAAAATGTATTTATCTAACTCAAACAGTTAACAAATTAACAGAACCACTAACAAACCAAACAATTCCCCTCTAACTACTACCAATTAAAACAAAATGCTAATAGTATGCTGTTCTAATAAATACAAGTCCCACTAATATAACAAAAATAGAATGTAATCTCTCAAAATTACAACTCGGATATGTCTTCCACAATGCTCCACAGTGTTTCTGCTGATCTTCTTTCAGGAACACCTCCTTGTTCGAATTGTTGCATCGGGAACACCTCTCTCTGCCAAATTCTGGTGTTAGGAATATTAGCTAAGAATGCCAATGTACCTTTCATCAGATGATGGTGGTTACTCTGAGAGCTGAGAGACCTAGTCTCTTCAGATGGCAGCTTGCTCTCTCCAATTTTCAAATGTTGTCTTGGTGATCTATTAATTTCTTTACAATCAGATTAGTTCTAAGTTGTCAAAGCCATCAGATTTAAATTTAATTGGTCCTTAGTCTCCAAGTGCTTGGTTTAAATTAATTGGCTGTATTTAAAAATCTGTTGTCTTAATATAAATACTGCTTTGCCTGCTAACTGTATAGCCTTTCGATATAAATGTTTCAATTCAAGCACCTGCAACTGGCAAGCTGCAGCCTACAGACACTCATTTTCAAATCGCTAAGACTAGAAAAAAAATCATCTTTTTAAAGGGACCACTGCCAGCCAGGTAACACAGTTGGCTGATGGTACTAACCATAGAATGCACCCATGACATCTTCAAAATGTCCATACTACAGAGGTGGTGGTACTGGATGTCTTAAAATGTATAACGGTGGATAAATCCTCAGGACTTGATCAGGTGTACTCTAGAACTCCATGGGAAGCTAGGGAAGTGATTGGGCCCCTTGCTGAGATATTTGTATCATCGATAGTGACAGGTGAGTTGCCAGAAGACTGGAGGTTGGCTAACATGTGCCACTGTCTAAGAAAGATGGTAAGGAAAAGCCAGGGGACTATAGACCAGTGAGCCTGACGGTGGTGGTGCAAGTTATTGAAGGGAATTCTGAGGGACAGGATGTACATGTATTTGGAAAGGCAAGGACTGATTAGGGATAGTCAACATGGCTTTGTGCGTGGGAAATCATATCTTACTAACTTGATTGAGTTTTTGAAGAAGTAACGAAGAGGATTGATGAGGGCAGCGCGGTGGGCGTGATCTATATGGACTTCAGTAAGGCATTCGACAAGGTTCCTTGTGGTAGACTGGTTGGCAAGGTTAGATCTCATGGAATACAGGGAGAACTAGCCATTTGGATGCAGACCTGGCACAAAGATAGAAGATAGAGGGTGGGGTGGAGGGTTGCTTTTGGTGCTACAAGGATCAGTGCTAGGTCCACTGCTTTTCATTTATATAAATGATTTGTTGTGGTTCTGTTTGCCGAGCTGGGAATTTGTGTTGCAAATGTTTCGTCCCCTGTCTAGGTGACATCCTCAGTGCCTGGGAGCCTCCTGTGAAGCGCTTCTGTGATGTTTCCTCCGGCATTTATAGTGGTTTGAATCTGCCGCTTCCGGTTGTCAGTTCCAGCTGTCCCCTGCAGTGGTCGGTATATTGGGTCCAGGTCGATGTGCTTATTGATTGAATCTGTGGATGAGTGCCATGCCTCTAGGAATTCCCTGGCTATTCTCTGTTTGGCTTGTCCTATAATAGTAGTGTTGTCCCAGTCAAATTCATGTTGCTTGTCATCTGCGTGTGTGGCTACTAAGGATAGCTGGTCGTGTCGTTTCGTGGCTAGTTGGTACCATGGTAAGGCCCTGGAGAGTGTTGCTAAGTAAAGAGACCTTGTTCATAGTTCCTTGGAAGTGGAATTGCAGGTAGATAGGATAGTAAAGATGGCATTTGGTATGCTTTCCTTTTATTCGTCAGAGCATTGAGTATAGGAGCTGGAGGTCTTGTTGCAGCTGTACTGGACATTGGTTAGGCCACTTTTGGAATATTGTATGCAATTCTGGTCTCCTCCTATAGGAAGAACGTTAAGAAACTTGAAAGGGTTTCCTCCCACAGTCCAAAGATGTGCAGGTCAGGTGAATTGGCCATGCTAAATTGCCCATACTAATGGTCAGAGGGAAATGGGTCTGGGTGGGTTACTCTTCAGAGGGTCGGTGTGGACTTGTTGGGCCGAAGGGCCTGTTTCCACACTGTAGGGAATCTAAGACATAGGAACAGAAATTAGGCCATTCAGCCCATTGAGTCTGCTCTGCCATTCAATCATGGCTGATAGGCTTCTCAACCCCATTCTCCCACATTTTCCCAGTAACCATTGATTCCCTGGACAATCGAGCATATCTATCGCAGTCTTAAATATGCTCAGTGACCTGGTCTTCAAAGCCTTCTATGGCAATGAATTCCATAGATTCACCACTCTCTGGCTGAAGAAGTTTCTCCGTATCTCCGCTCTAAAAGGTCTTCCCTTTACTCTAAGGCTGTGCCCTTGAGTCCTAGTCTCTCCTACCAATGGAAACATCTTCCCAAACTCCACTCTGTCCAGGACATTCAGTATTCTATAAGTTTCAAATAGATCCCCTCCCCCATTCTTCTAAACTCCATCAAGTATTGACCTAGTATCCTCAAACGTTCCTCATATGTTAAGCTTTTCATTCCTGGGTCCATTCTCATGAGCCACCTCTGAACACACTCCAGGGCCAGTACATCCTGAGATGTGGGGCCCAAAACTGTGCACAATACTCCAAATATGATCTGACTAGAGCCTTATAGAGCCTCAGAAGTACATCTCTGCTTTTATATTCAAGTCCTCTCAAAATAAATGCCACCATTGCATTTGCCTTCCTACTGACTCAACCTGCAAATGTACCTTAAGAGAATCCTGGACTAGAACTCCCACGTCTCTTTGCACTTCACACTTCTGAATTTTCTCCCCATTTAGAAAATAGACCATGCCTCTATTCTTTTTACCTAGGTGCATGACCTCACACTTTCCCACGTTGTACTCCATCTGCCACTTCTTTGCCCACTCTCCCAACCTGTCCAAATCCTTCTGCAGCCTCCTCCATGCTACCTGTCCCCTCTACCTATCTTTGTATCATCTGCAAACTTAGCCAGAATGCCCTCAGTTCCTTCATCTAGATTGTTAATGTACAAAGTGAAATGTTGACCCTTGTTGAACACCACTTGTCACTGGCTGCCATCCTGAGAAGGACCCTTTTATCCCGACTCTCTGCTTTCTGTCAGACAGCCAAGCTTCTATCCATGCTAGCACCTTGCCTCTGACACCATGGGCCCTTATCATACTCAGTAGCCTCCCGTGTGGCACCTTGTCAAAGATCTTCTTAAGGTCCAGGTCGGTAACATCCATTGGTTCTCCTTGGTGTAATCTGCTCAGTCTTCATTTATATTCCTAGCTAGCTTACCCTCTTATTTAATCTTCTCCCTCATTTCTTTTTTTGTTGCCCTTGTGGTCTTTGTAAGCTTCCCAATCCTCTGGTTTCCCATTGTTCTTTATATGCTTTCTTTTTGCTTTTATGCTATCCAATCCCTGACTTCCCTAGTCAGCCATGTTTGTCTCATCCTCCCTGTACCATGCTTCTTTTTCCTCGGGATGAATCTCTGCTGTATCTCTTGAATTACTCCCAGAAACTCCTGCCATTGATGTTCCACTGTCTTTCCTGCTTGGCCCCTCTCCCAGTCAATTCTACTCAGTTCATGCCTCTGTAGTTGCAGTTATTCGGCTGATTCTATCATGCCTGTCTCTCTCTCGAATTCAGAGTAAATTCAATCATGTTATTGACACTACTTTCTAAACTCCCTTATCAGGTCTGCCTCATTACACAACACTAAATCCAGTATTGCCTGTTCCCTAGTGGGCTCCAAAAAGCCATCTTGTAGATATTCCACAAATTCCTTGCAATTCAGTACCAACCTGATTTACCCAGACCACCTGCATATTGAAATCCTCCATGATCACTTTAACTTTGCCTTTCCTGCACATCATTTCTATCTCCTGGTGTATCTCGTGCCCCAGCTCCTGACTACTGTTTGGAGGCCTGTACATAACACCAACTGTTTTTTAAAATCTTTTGTGGTTCCTCAATTCTACCCACACAGATTGTACACCATCTGACCCTACTTCGTTTCTTAGTATTAGTTTAATTTGATTTCTTACAATTAGGGCAAACCCACCCCCTCTGCCCACCTGCCTAACTTTGCGATAGGTTGTCTATCCTTGAATATTCAGTTCCCTATCCTGAGCCCCTTGCAGCCATGTCTCCATGATGCCCAGCATGTCTTACCTGCCAATTTTGATCTGCGCCATTAACTTCATTCCATATACTGTGTGCATTAAGATAGAACACTTTCAGTCCTGTATTAACTGTCCCTCTTCTCATTGTCCTTTGTTTGTCCGGTGAACCTGAAGTTTGATTGCTAACCCTTTCTAGATACTTTCTGGAGGTTTTAATAACCTTTCCTGAGTTCTGCACTCTTACCTCCTCTTTTAATTTGGGTTTGCGAATTTCTCCTGTAGCTGGACCCCCCACCCCCACCCCACTTCATTGCTTTAGTTTAAAGCCCTGTCTATAGCCCTACTTACGCAATTTGCTAGGACTCTGGTCCCAGCACGGTTCAGATGAAGACCGTCCCATCAGAATAGGTCCCTTCTTCCCCAGTATTGGTGCCAATGTCCCATGAATTCAAACCCATTTCTCCCATACCAATCTTTGAGCCAAGTGTTTACCTGCTTAATCTTATTTACCTTGTGCCAATTAGCTGGTGGCTCAGGTAGTAATGCAGGGATTATAACCTTTTTGGTTCTGCTTTTTAATTTAGTTCCTAGCTGTTCATAGATAAAACTAGGGCAGAGGTTCTGCTATGTTGTTGGTATCTACGTGGACCATGACCACTGGATCTTTACCCTCCCACTCCAAGTTCTTCTGCAGCCCAGATGAGATATCCCAAACTGACAAGGATGTTACCAGGGTTGGGGAGGATCTGAGCTATAGCAAGAGGCTGAATAATCTGAAGTTGTTGTCCCTGGAGGATCGGAGGCTGAGGTGTGACCTTATAGAAGTTTATAAGTTCACGAGGGGCATGGATAGGGTAAATAGACAAGGTCTCTTCCATGGGGTGGGGAATCCAGAACAAGAGGACATAGGTTTCTGGTGAAAGGGGAAAATGTTAAAAGGGACCTAAGGGGCAACTTTTTCATGCAGACGATGGTGCATGTATGGAATGAGCTTCCAGGGGAAGTAGTGGATGCTGATGCAATTACAACATTTAAAGGACATCTGGATGGGTATATGATTAGGAAGGGTTTAGAGGTTTATGGGCCATGTACTAGCAAATGGGACTAGATTCGGATATCTGGTTGGCATGGATAAGTTGGATTGAAGGATCTGTTTCTGCGCTGCAAATCTCTATGACTCTATGAGACAAGTCTGGCCACAAGGAGGCAATGTGTTGGACTTGACAAGCCCAGTGCCAGAGGTGTAAGTGAGTGGGTCATATTGACAGTTACAACCCTAACAAGAGAAGGGGAGTCAGAAAGAATCAACCCTGAGGGGCAAGGTGTAAGGTACGTGCTGCCAGTCAGGGAGTAGACAGGGAGTCAGCTGAATCTGCAGAAAGAACAGAAGGTCCACAGTCAGCAAAGTTTCACTTAAACAGCCTGTTAGTACAGGGTAAAACCTTCTGTTTCTGGATTCTTCCCAAAGCAGAGTGGAAGACAGTAAAAATAGAAGTGGATGCAGGCGTGGCAATGTCCCTGATTTTCAAATCCGTCTATTGGGAGAGGTTGAGGGCACCACCATTGAAATGTACCATACTTAGAACAAATGGTGCCTATGTACGGGTGAAAGCGAGGTTAAGAGGCCAGCATGCAGAATTGCCACCTCGTGGTAAATGGTGAATGCTCTGCATTATTTGGACGCTCCTGGTGACAAAACATAGGATTCAACTGAATTTGTGTTAATAGGCTGGTGGACTCTAACATGAGTTTGCAAGAGATGGTGAACAAATACAAAGGTATCTTCAAAGGAACCCTGGGGAACATTACAGCTGGAGCCAGAGATTGGAATAGAACAGGGCAGGGGCCACATGGCCCAACAAGTTCACACCAACCCTCTGGAGAGTAACTCACCCAGACCCATCCGCCTACCCTAAAGCTCAACATTCACCCGAACACTGTGGGCAATTTAGCTTAGCCAATTCACCTACCCTGCACATTCTTTGGATAATTGGGAGGAAACTAGAGGAAATCCACGCAGTCACAGGGAGAATATGCATACTCCACACACAGTTGCCTGAGGCTGGAATCAAACCTGGGTCCCTGGCACTGTGCCATCCAGAGGCTCATCCTGGGAGTCTGTAGGTACATCTGGTACCTTACACCATCCAGCCTAAATTGGAGGCAGAACTGGAACTGTTGGTGAGTTTGGGAGCATTGAAACCAGTAACCACCAACAAATGGGCCACTCCCATCACTCTGGCCTGAAACACAGATGGCACAATGAGGATTTGTGATTACTTTAAGGTTACGGTCAACACAGCCCTGCGTGTAGATCAATACCCCCTGACACTCATAGAAGACCTATTCAGTGGACTGGCTGGGGGAAAGAAATTTTCAAAAATGGATCTGTCACAGAACTACCTACAGTTGGAGATTGCAAAGGAATCTCTGCTGCTGCTGCTGCTACAGAGGAGATCTTTCCACTACAAGTGACTTCCTTTTGGCATCACGTCAGCACCACTGTTCCAGAGGGCCGTGGATCAACTATTAAATGGGTTCTAAGGAGTCCAGTATTATCTGGACAATATTTTGATTATTGGATCCTCTGAAGAGCAGCATTTGCAAAATGTTAAAGGAACCGTAGCTCAGTCAGTCTACTCATGGGATTAAATACTGACAGGCAGGCAAGCAATGCAGACACCTTGACAAGGCTGCCACTACTGAGAAATAAATATGTTCCTAACTGAATCCTAAAAATTATATACTTTTCCAGGATGACAAGGTGCTGGTGTCAGCAAATTAGGTGATGAATGCTACTTGGAATGACCTGGTTTTGAGCCAAGTGGTGGACCTAGTCCTGAGAGGGAGGACAAGTCATAGTAACCACCCAGAATTATGCCCTTGCCTGTGTAGAAGATGGGAGTTGTCTGAATCAGATGGGTGTTTAATGTGGGAAAATGAGAGTTATTATTCCTCCCCCATTAAGTGGAACAGGTGTATCAACAGCACCCCAGTATGGTGCGAATGAAAGAAACAGTTTGGGGCTAGTTTTGGTGGCCAAATATGGACTCCTAGATTGAGGAGATAGCAGGATCATCTGAATATTATTTTAATTCATTGATGGTACAAGAGTATTGCTGGCTGGGCCAGCATTTATTGTCCATCCCAGAGGACAATTAAGATTTGGTCACATTGCTGTGGGTCTGAAGTTGCATGTAGTCCAGACCAGGTAAGAATAGCAAATTTCCTACTCTAAAGGACATTCATGAACCAGATTAATTTTTCCAACAATCGACAATGGCTTCATGGTCAACATTACATTCTTAATTCAAGATTATTATTGAATTCAAATTCTACCCTCTACCACGGCAGGATTCAAACTCAGGTGCCCATAACATTACTTGTGTCTCTGGATTAACAGTCCAGCCAGGCTGTTGCCTCCCCCTTTACGAATGACGCCACCTTTGTTGCCCCTGCTCCTGTGGGAATGGTCTCAAATACCATGACAGTGAATTCACATGGATTTCATGTAACCAGTATAGGGACAGATGTTACTAGTACCTCAGGAGGAGACAAGAGATGCATCATTGGGCAACAACATCCAAACATACAGGGACATATACGTGAACAACATGAACTTAGAGAAGCCCTAGAGACTACACTGGTAGAAAAGGATCCTGAGATGAGGACACAGTCTTTGAGGGATTCGCCATCTCCATGAGCGACTGATCATGTCACTGTAAACTAAAGAAGGGTTACTTTCTTTTTCCATTTTTTGTATATATTCCTGCTGATATATATATCTATATTAGCTACAATGCTTGTATAATAGCTATAATTGTTGTATATTTGTTTATTAATGGGAGTTTTAAAATGGGGAGGGCTGTTATGTATTTGGTAAATGGAGAGTTGGTCAGATGACCCAGAGGAGCAGAGATTGTGCAGAGTCCAGAACTGGCTGTTGAGGTGTGACATCATCAATAGAGTGTTCCTGTTCACATTTACCATTTGTCTACCTTGTACATAATTCCTGGTTCTAAAGGAAGCACCAGCATAACAGTCTGAAGTTTATAAATATCACAGCTGTCACTTATATAAAGTATTTTAACAAGTTAAGCTATAAGTGTAATGCAACATCCCTGTACTCATTTAAACTGCTGCCCACATATAGAAGGATAGAATCTTAAAACTCAGCAATGAATTACTTATTTGCTCATCTGGATAATGTCTGAGTACATTCATTAGCTCCTGGAAGCTGAAAAAGGTTGATTTTTTAAGATAGTGAAACTGGAGAAATGGTAATACAAAGCCTGAGTTAGAGCAGTAGCCAAATCAACCACATGAGGACTGAGGGAAATGTAGAGTCACTTAAGCCCAGTTGCTATTCCTCATCTATCCTCAGTCTGAGAAAGAAATGGGCTATCTGTCTCCCTCCCTGCTTCACTTCCCTCTCCATCCCTCCCAAATTCCCTTCCTGCCCCAGGCCCTCCATCTGACTCCCTTTCTTGGTGCCACTCTCCTTCCCTTCCTTCCTCCCTCCCACTCACTTTCACTCCCTTACCCTTCTACTCTCCCTTCATCCCACCCTCTCTTCTTTATTCACATGCTCCTTCTCTCTCACCCCCCTTTTCCTGTCCTCCTCTGCCTTTCTTCCAGCCTCTGCCATTTTCCCACTCTCTATTATGCCTTTAGTGCCTCCCTTATACTCATTTTCCCTCCCTCTATCTCCCTCTACACTCATTCTCTTTATATCTGTCTCTCATTGACTCTTTTTTTGACCTATCTCTCAACCACTGTTACTCTCTCCCACTATACCCTCTCTCTCCCTTCTTCTCTTCTTCTTCCTTCCTTGTTGATTCTTCTTCTCCCCCACTTCCACTCACTCAGTTCAACTCTCCCTATCTCACTACCTATAATTCTCTCTATATCTCTCCCACTCTCCTTTCCACTGATTCTCTCTCACTGTCCCATCTACCTTTTTCCCAT
The DNA here is from genome assembly GCF_037043375.1 of Chiloscyllium plagiosum. NCBI lineage: Eukaryota > Metazoa > Chordata > Chondrichthyes > Orectolobiformes > Hemiscylliidae > Chiloscyllium > Chiloscyllium plagiosum. Next base: position 42,047,011 of record NW_028270141.1, read on the forward strand.
TCTCCCTTCTACCCTCCCTCTATTTCCATCTCATTCACTATCCCTCAAACATTCCTTTCTCCTGGATGTGGGTTTGCTCACTCAGCTGGAAGGTTCATTTCCAGACGTTTTGTCACCCTACTAGGTAACATCTTCAGTGGGCCTCCGGCGAAGTACTGTACGTGATTCCTGCTTTCTGTTTATGTATTTGGGTTTCTTTGGGTTGGTGATGTCATTTCCCGTGGTGATGACATTTCCGGTTCTTTTTCTCAGGGGGTGGTAGATGGGGTCTAACTGGATGTGTTTGTTGATAGAGTTCCAGTTGGAATGCTATGCTTCTAGGAATTCTCATGCGTGTCTCTGTTTGACTTGTCTTAAGATGGATGTGTTGTCCTAGTCAAAGTGGTGTCCTTTATTCATCTGTATGTGAGGATACCAGTGAGAGAGGGTCATGTCTTTTTGTGGCTTGTTGGTGTTCATGTATCCTGGTGACTAGTTTTCTGCCTATTTGTCCAATGTAGTGTTTGTTACAGTCCTTGCACGGTATTTTGTAAATGACATTAGTTTTGCTTGTTGTCTGTATAGGAAGCAATCATCTCAACACCCACAAACAAAGCTGCATCAGAACATTATTTCAACAGCACAGAGGATCTACGCAGAGGAAAACACCTATACCATGCATTCAAAAAGAACGGGTCCCCAATGAACACAGTCTGCCGATTTCTCAGCAACAAACCCAAACAAGCAGACAAAACACATCCAGAAACCCTAGCCACTCTCCCCTACATCAAAGACATCTTGGAAATGACGTCTAGACTACTCAGACCCCTTGGCATCGTGCTAACCCACAAACTCACCAACACACTAAAACAGCAGCTAATGAACTTGTAAGACTCTATACAGTTAACTTGAAAGATCCTATTCGACTAAGCAAAATACATTTCGAGTGTGAATTCCAGTGACGCTTGAGGAACAGTACCTTAGTTTTGGATTAGGCGCTATACAACTTTCCAACTCAATAAGTTCAACAATTCTGGTCCGTATGAATCTATGATTTCAGACGGTAAACTCTGCCTAAATTTTGTTTCCAGATTTTTTTTCCGGTTGTTTAAGAGTGAAGAACAGCTTCTGGCAGTCTTTCATCAGTGAACAAGGTTGAGAGTTTGGTTAAAAATAGAATTAGTATAGAGTACAGTGATAAGCAACAGCCAAGAGGGTTGGAGACCACAAACAATCTCAATGTGCTAAATGAACATTCCAAAATGGTCTAAGATGAGTGTTGGGGTTTCATTCAGGTGACGGTGTTGCTACAGCGTGGAGCAAGAGTCTCTAGACAATTTATGCTGATTTGAGTCCCACGTGGCTTGAGTTGTACAAACGAAGTGTTTGAATTCAATCCGCTTCCAAACAGACCAAGAGGACAGACCAGCCATGGTCATTTCTTTATCACACTTCATAGAGTGAAGGCAAAAACAGCCAGCTCACCTTAGAAAGGGGTAAAAGTATTCATTTTTTAAAAAAAAAGTCTTATATAATAATATAGATTATTTCAGACATGCAAAAAATAACTTGCAATTATCACTCAGATTATGTACAAAACCAGAAAAGCGAAATAATTGAGTGCAAGGACAGACATCTTTTCGCCCTCGCTGTGCGAGTTTCCCCCTTTCTTCTGACGCGTTTGGAACATCCTCAGATGCAGATTTCCCCTGTTAGACTCGTGAGAATCTTCCCCCTCATCACAAACTGACCGAGATTGGTCTTAAAATATCCTCAGAGGAGCCAATAAAATCACTGAGAGAAGACAACGCCGGACAGACGCTGTGTGTTTGCAGAGTAAAAGGGAGCAGCGTGTTGGTGTGTGTGTGTGTGAGAGAGAGAGAGAGAGAGAGATGTACTAATGACCGTGTCTCGCAGCAACTGAGTGAATGGATCACGGCGACCTGCACCGTTGATGCTTTTTGTTAAAGAACAACTGCTACTCTGGCACTTGGATTTCAGTGCGCGAAACGTCCGTGTGTGTAACTAGAACCTGCGAAATAACGGGTAAGCCTTAACTGAACAGGAGAACGAGTTACCCTAACATCTGTCTTTTCATTTGTTCATCTTCGGGCTCCTCGATCGCACTCTGCTCTTCATAAGGCTTCAACTGTTTTGTTTTTGGCCTGGCAATTAATTTAAATGTAGGAAGAAGCTGTTCCCAAAACCCTAGCTGAAATTCCTGCTTCATTTCGCCTCCCCCCATTTCATCTTTAACAATGATGCTGAAAAGCTGGTCATATGATTTCATTTTTTTTAAATGATCAACGAAAAGCTGAAGATTCCAGACAGATGTGGGCAGTTAGGGGTTAATAAGTGGAAGAAATCATCCACATGTAAACTAGATGTGGATAACGATAGAGCTGACAGGTCCTTCCGTCTGTGTTTCATCTCCTTGAGCAACTTGTGTCCCTGTATTCCCAGATGCCGGACCTCCTACTCAGCATTTGTCGCTACCTACCTCAGTATTACAATCATTTATTTCCAGTGATAGGTATAGTACACATGACAAGAATTCAATATTCTTTGGATATCTAGTGCTTGGTTGGAAGTGTTTTGGATAAATTTTGTGAGAAATGGCTCATAGCACTTCTCTGAGCCAGTGTCTGCATTAAGCAACCCCGGATCGCTCATAGCACAGGCCTCTGTCGGAACACAGCTGGCTCTCCCCTGCTTCAGCATCACTGTCAATCTGTCCATTCCCCACACTAACTTGAATTAATGGCTTCTCGGGGCAAGTTGCAGTATTTTTGAACCAGCTTAATGCTGCAGACTGATGATTCAGTGTTGTGAATCTGAACACCCCCCTCCCCCCCCCGAATGTTTAACCATGCCGAGTTCTTTAGTGATGCTGTTTTCCACATTAAAATGTTACATTTTAACATGTTGGATCTTGCCGCTGGCTGATCTTATCATTTTCATTACCTCCTCCCTCCCTTCCCTCAGATCCTATAAAATAACACTGCTCTAACCGAAGAAGTTTAAAGCATAAGAGACCATTTGGACCATGATGTCTGTTGACAGCAGTTAGCACTATCCAGTTACATTCCTTTGTTCTTCCAACAAGCCTGTTTTCACCCCTTTTTAGAATATTTTAAATATATGAAGGTTAAAACAATAAATCAAATAAAAATGATGAGTGGAAGCATGCCAGAGTAAAAGCATGAGATAGATACATAGAGTCATAGAGATGTACAGCACAGAAACAGACCCTTCGGTCCAACTCGTCCATGCCGACCAGATATGTCAACCCAATCAAGTCCCACCTGCCTGTACCTGGCCCATATCCCTCCAAACCCTTCCTATTCATATACCCATCCAGATGCCTTTTAAATGTTGCAATTGTACCAGCTTCCACCACTTCCTCTGGCAGCTCATTCCATACACGTACCACTCTCTACATTAAAAAGTTGCCCCTTAGATCCCCTTTTATACCTTTCCCCTCTCATCCTAAACCTATGCCTCTAGTTCTGGACTCCTCCATCCCAGGGAAAAGACTTGATCTATTTATCATATCCATGCCCCTCATGATTAGATTACCTACAATGTAGAAACAGACCCTTCGGCCCAACAAGTCCACACCGACCCTCCGAAGAGTAACCCACCCAGACCCATTTCCCTCTGACTAACACTATATGGGCAATTTAGCATGGCCAATTCATCTGACCGACACATCTTTGGATTGTGGGAGGAAACCAGAGCACCTGGAGGAAACCCACTCAGACAGTTGCCCGAGGCTGGAATCGAACCTGGGACCCTGGTGCTGTGAGGCAACAGTGCTAACCACTGAGCCACCGTGCCGCTAAATCCATGCCAATTATAAAACCAAACTAAACTAGTCCCATCTGCTTGTGTTTGGCCGATATCCCTCCAAACATTTCCTATGCATGGACTTATCCAAATGCCCTTTAAATGGATTCCTTGGGTGAAAAGATATTTGAGGTGACAGGACGTCTGGAGGACATTCTACAGAGTACAGTTGAGGCAGCTGATGGTATGGTATCTGTGGTACAGTGCATTGCTGTCACTAAATGTCTGTCATCATTCTTCATATATTTCAGCTCAAATTGTCTGAATATCTTTATGGAAACAATAGATAAACACATGAGCAAGAAAGGTGTATAAAGCTATGCTGGTATAGTGAGATGGAGATACTTATCTGGTGCATAAAGGCCAACGCAAACCAAGTGAGTTAAATGGCCTGTTTCTATGTTGTACATTCAGGATAATTCCTTCTAAAAACCACTGTGGACTAACTCCCTAATATCTCTAAATAGAGATAGTAATCTTCTGTGTTAAAACAAATTCTCCTGCCACTTCCCTTGCTCTTTTCAGTGATTTACTTAATTATCTTCCTCTCGATAGCCAAAATAGAAAAAATGTTTTCAGATTGAGTTATTGAATTTGAAGGAATTTGATATCCAATCTACTTTTCAAAAAAAAAAATCTGCTACCAGCTTTTCTCCTAATGAACATTTCACATTTCTCACTTATGGGCTTAGTGAATTTCAACTGTACCATTTACATTGAGAAAGGCATCTAAAACTTAATACAATATTCCACAACAATTGGGCATTTATATAGCTTGTCAAAAGTGTAAGATGAGCCAAGGCTCTTTATGCAAACATGATGACTAATTTGATAATGAGACAATTGAGGAAATGGATGTTAGGGCAGATGACCAAATACATGATCAAAGAGAGCTTTCCAGGAGCATCTCAACAGAATTGGAAACATTTTGGAAGGGAATTTCTGAAGTTGGGCTTAAGGTACAGCTGCCACCAATAGGAATTGGGGATGTGCAAAAGGTAGGAAAGTATGAACATGACATGGTGTGTGTCATGAGACTGGCAGCAGGGTTTTGAATCAGCAGACGTGTTTGGAGGGTGGAAGCTGACTGGGAAAGCATTGGGAGTGGAAATAACAAGGTCATTGACAAGGCTTTCAGAGTCAAACCGGTTGAATATCGGAAATTCCAAGGGTGGAAGTAAGCCAAGTTGGTAATAGAGTAGGTATGTGGTGGAAGCTCCATATAGGGTAACAAAAACACCAAAGATATGAATTGTCTATTTCAGCCTCAGAAGGCAGCTTAGAACAGTGATGTAATTGGTGGCTCAGAATCAAACATAGTGACTTCTGAGTGTGGCCTGACCAACATTTAGTACCAGTTTAACATGACATTTTGGTTTTTTTTGTACTCTTCTTCCCTATTTTCAACTATTGGGATTTGATTTTCTCATAATTAGCTTGTCTTCCTGCTTTTAGAGCATACCTGAAATCCCAAAGTTTTCTCTGCTCTTGTACATTAAATGATACTTTTACAGTGTTACATTTTCTCACATTTTGTGATGAAGAATGAATCACTCACATGTCTCTACATTAATTTTATACAGCATTTGTCCGAACACTCCAAGGTAATTCACTGCTGACTAAGCAATTTTAAAGTGTAGTCTCTGTTGTGTAGAAAATGTGGCAATTAATATGCACACAGCAAACCTCCATGGACAGTGTTATGGGGATGATTACATTATCTTGAGCAAAGAACAATACAGCACAGGAACAGACCCTTTGGCCCTCCAAGCCAGCAGCGACTTACTTTGCCCTTCCATACTAAAACTGTCTTCATTTACAGGATCCATATCACTCGATTCCCTTCCTATTTGTGAGTTCTTCCAGGTACTTCTTGAATGCTGAATCTGTTTTACCGAAACAATTTGAGGTATTAACATTGGCCGGACACTGGCTAGAACTCTCCAACCCACTTTTAAATGATTTCACGAAATTTTTTCATTTACCTTTGATAGTGCAGCACTTGAAATCAGAGTACTGACTCTGAAGTGAATCTGTTTCCAGCACAATCGAGGCTGATAACATAACAACTGCATTGGCCTGTACTCCACAGATACCTTTGCACACCTGATTTTGACTTTTTGTCTCATTTTATGGTATTTGTCAAATCTGAGCAAAATCTTCATTAAAAAATAGAGCAAAGGGAGTGCATAAATTGGATCGCCGATGAATCAGGAAATAGTTTGCAAACCCAATAGCCAGAATGCTCCTAATCTGTTTGCAGTCATCTATCTGCCATTCAATGGGTAATTCAGGAAAACAGTTTATTCCAAGGGGAAGGTTAAACTTGCTACCAAAATTGGTTGAGGCAAAGCTGGATAAGTACATGAGGGAGAAAAGAAGGATATGCTGAGAGGGTTATATTAAGTAGGATGTGAAGAAAATCATGCAGGTCATAATCTGTACCATTAAATTTCATTTATTAATGGAATTGTGGGTGTCATTAGTTTTTATGCCTAGCCCTGGAGAAGGTGATGATAATCCAACTCTAAAACCACAGCAATTCCTCTGGTGAATTCATTCCTATAGTGCAGTTTGGTTGAGAGTGACCCAGCAGCAAAGAGGGATCGGCAATTATATTTCCAAATCAGGATGGTAAGTGACTTGGAAGGGAACTTATAGGTGATCGTGGTTCAATGTGCTTGCTGCCCATCTTCTAGGCTGTAGAAATCTCCGATTTGGAAAGTATTAAAGAAACCTTGAGGACGTGCTTCACAGTCACAATGCTTGTTGCTAAGGGAGTGAATGCTTTATAGTAGTGGTTGGAGTGTGAATTAAGCAGGCTGCTTTGTCATGAATGGTGTTGCATATGAACATACAAAGTAGTAGGCCATTTGGCCCCTGAGTTGTTGATAAAGTTATGACTGATCTAATTGTGGCCTCCACTTTCCTTTCTACTTGCTATACACTTTGACATATTGTCAGCCAAGAAATAACCTACCTCTGCTTTAACAATATTCTAAGACCCTGGCTCCACCTTCTCTCGGAAAGGGAGTTTGAGGTTTTTGACCCTGTGAAAAAGATTCGCCTTCCTTTCACCTTAAGTGGAACATCGCCTTATTTTTAAACTATACCTTTTTTTTCAGTGCCCTCCCACAAGGGGAAATATCATTTTGATCCAGGCTCAGGATCTTTTGATTCAGTAAGATACTACTTAATCTTCTACATGTCAATCAACATCAACTCTGCATGTTCAATCTTTTCTCCTAAGACAGCCCTTACTAGGACTCCACTCAGTGAATCTTTTCTGCACTGCTTCTCACACAGTTTCATGCTTTCATAAATAATCAAAATTTGTACACAGTAGTTCAGATGTGGTCTCACCAATCCCCTGTTAAACTTTGGCAAAATCTCCTTGCAATAAACAACATGCCATCTTTCTCCTTAATCACTTGCTGTACCTGGAAGTTAAATGTGATTCCTGTACCAGGACACTTGCATCACACTGTATCATGGAATTCTGCAATCTGTCATTTAAATAAATGCACTGCTTTTCTATTCTTACTGACCGGGTGGAAAAGTTTCACATTCTCCCACAATAAATTACATTTGCCAAATTTGTACCCATTCAATTTATCTACATGCTTTTATCCTCCTTGAAAACTTACTATTTAATCCATGTCATCAGCAAATTTAGCTAGAATACTCAATCCCTTAACTATTTACAATTAATATCAATAAGCATCTTTAATGGTTTTGGCAATACACTCATACAGGCAAGGGAAGAGTATTAACTCCATCACACTGTTGACCTATGCCTTATAGATGGTGGAATGGCTCTAGAAAGTTATGAGATAAGGTCACTGTGCAGAATTACCTGGTCTTCTAGCTACAATATGTGTGTGGTTGGACCCCAACCGTATCGCTGTTTAGTTTAGGACCAATAGTTACGTTCAGCATGTTAATTAGGAGATTTAATTATGGTAATTACAGAGCTGTTACTGAGCAGAAAAAGGCCACTCAACCTATTGTCACCACTGGCTCTTTGAAAATTTTAGCATGGTGCCAATCCCTTGTTTATCCCTGTAATGTGCATTTTTTGTTGTTATTTCAATAATTATCTAATGCTGTCTTGAATGCCTCAACCACACTTGCCTCTACCACAATTCCAAGCAATGCATTCTATACCCTAACTACACACTGTTTTTAAAACAAGTTTTTTTTTCTCATTTTGCATTTGTTTCTTCTGCAAAACATTTTAAAACTGTGCTCTCTGATTCTTGATCTATTTACAAGTGTGAACAATTTCTCCATATACACACTGTTCAGAATTTAAAAAAATTCAACCAAATCTTTTTAGCCTTCTCTCTGATGAAAACAGTCCCAACCTTTTCAAGCATTACACATCAGAGTATCTTATCCCTAGAACCATTCTTACAAACCTGTTCTGCATTGTGTCCAATGTATTCAGATCATTCCTATAATGTGGTGCCAGAACTGTACACAGTACTCCAGCTGAGGTCTAATCAGTGTCTTATATAAATTCAATATAATCTCCCTACACTTGTACTCTATACTCCTATTCATGAAGCCTACAATACAGTACAGGTAATTGTTACAACACGTGTTTTGTCAATGTGATTAAACTGTAATGTGATTGACAAATTGGGGATACTGTTTCTACAGCATGAACTTTTAAAATGTGTTGCCTGTAGCATGATTACAGCAGCAATACTTTAAATGCTGTTTCTATACAGTGATTTTCTATAATATGGGGTTGCACAAGAATTCAACCATCACATTATAGAAAAACTGAGATTTATTAACGGCCCTCACAATCTGACCTGCTACCTTCAATAACATGTACATATAAACTTGGGTCTCTCAGTTCCTACATATCTTTCGGGATCATATCCTCTATTTTGTTTATCTGTCAACGGTCTTTGTGCCAAAGTGCATCACCTTGTGCTTCTGCATATTTGAACTTATTCTGCCATGTAATTGCCCACTCTACCAATATGTCAATGTCCTTTTGAAGTTCTACATTGTCCTACTCAAAATATATCAAAATATCAAAGTCATTAAGTCTTTGATACTTATTTCTTTTTTTCTTTGTCTTTTTCTTTTTTCTTCTTCTTTTCCTTTTTTTTTCTTTTCTTTTCCTTTTTTTCTTTTTCTTATCCCTCAGCTAATTTTGCATCAACATTGCTACTGTTCATTTTATTCCATGACCAATAACTCTCCTTACAAGTTTGTTGTTTGGAATTCTATCAAACCTTTGAAAGCCCATGCCCACCACATCATCAGCCTTTCCTCATTAACCATCTCCAATACCCCTTCAAGTAAACCCCAACTTAGTCAGACCTAATTTTCACTTTAAAAAAAATTCATGCTGGCTGTTCTGAAGCAATCTATATTTTTCCAAATAACTATAAATTCTATCCCAAAAAATTGTTTCTGGAAAGTTCCCTACCACCAAGTTAAACTGACTAGTCTGTAATTACTGGTTCAATCTTTTTCTTTTGAACACCAGTGTAATGCAGAAAGAGGAAATGGTTAGATTCACTTAGGTGGAAATTGTCATTCATTGGTATTGTGTGTTGGAAATGTTACTTGACATTTATCGTTAACATTGTACAGCTCTTGCTGCATGTGGGCAGGGACTGCTTCATTATTTGAGGTGCCATAAGTGGAACTGCATATTTCAAAATATCCTCAGTTCTGACTTTATGGTGGAGGAAGGAAATAAGGAAAATGGTTGGTCTTAGGAGTTCCTCACAGCAGTGTCCTATGTAATGTTTCAGGACTGAAATGACTGGCTTCTTCTTCCTTTGTGCCAGGCATGATTTTAAACCCAGGAGAATCTAACCCTATCCTGACCCCAATTTCCATTGGCTTCAGTTTTACAAAGTCTCCTTTTTGCCACATATGATTAAATGATGCCTTCTACAATGTCTCTGGAGATCCTGTTCCTTTGCCCATGTTTGGACTAAGACTGTAATGCTAACTGGAGCCTAGTGGTTCCAGAAGTTTCCAAAATGGCCATTGAGTAGATTTATTGTTGGGTAATCGTCACTTGATAGCACTGGTGATATCTTCCCTGAGTTTGCTGATAATTGAATGAAATGATATTAGCTGGATTTGATTTGTCCTGCGTTATGCAAATAGGATGCAGCTGGGCAACTTTCCACTTTTTGATTGAGTAGATGCCCATATTAAAGCTTTATTGCATTGGCTTTGCTGGAGGAAAGGTTAGTTCTAGAGCACAAGTCTTCAGTAATACAACAATGCTGAAAATGTGTTGCTGGAAAAGCGCAGCAGGTCAGGCAGCATCCAAGGAACAGGAGAATCGACGTTTCGGGCATAAGCCCTTCTTCCTGTCAAGTTAGGGCCCATAATCATTGCTGTGTTTCTCAGTTACATATGGAGTGATTCAGATTGATAGAAGATGGTGACCGAGGTTTCAGCCTTACCTTTTTCCTTTGCATGCTAGGCTGTGCCAATATTGAGGATGATTTATTAAGAATCTCTTCCTCCCAATAGTTGTTTATTTGATCACAATCATTCACAACTAGATGTTACTGGACTGCAAAGCTTTGATCTTGTGTGTTGAGTATAGGTTTGGTTAACTATGGTCAGCACATGCTTTTGCTATCTAGCATGTATATGGCCCCTGTGTGGTAATTTCTTCAGGTTAGCGTCTCACTTGTTTTGCTCCTGGCATGCTGTTCTACACTACATTTAAACAATGGCTGATCCCTGGTTTAATGATAGATTGAGGAATTTGCCAAATTTGAGGCTGCAAATTGTGGTTGAATATAATTCTGCTATTGCATCACTGATGCCTAATGTTGGGTTGCCAGATCAGTTCTGAATCTATCCTACCAATCACAGATGTAATGCCACAATGCATTCTATGCAATTCTAATTACCAGTAATAGAGATTATAATTTACCAGTAACAAAAATTATTTATTCCTGCATTAAAGAACTCTAAGTAAAATAAATCTGAGTTTTAATTTTTTTTGTGTTAAAGTTGGGATTAGTCCTGTTGTTTTGTATAGAACAAGAGGGAATTGCCCTCAAGCTGACGGCAGTAAGAAACCTCCATTCCAAAAAAACAGGATCCAATCAGAACTAATCTAAACCCACATCATCTGAAACCTTCTGGGCACCAGTGCTTGATGCACTGATAAAAGGTTATTTAAAAAGAATCAAAGCTAATGGCAGACTCCAGCAGTGCTACACGCCCAGCAAGTGATTCTTCCCCCTCACATGCTGCTCTTCCCTGTGGTGTTAATTGCATCTTCTGACTTTAACACAATTCAAGGCAGATGTTTCCTTTTGAACATTTCTGATGCCCGTTTTAAGCTGACAGTAATTGAGTCTGCAGATTCGATGATGTCCTGCAGGGGTTCTGAGGGGAACTGAGGAGCCTAGGAAAGGGCACATTCACATACAAAGCAATTTCTGTCTGCTCAAATCAGATTTGCCTTTTGTATATAGATAAAATCAGAAGTAGATATAAAATGTACATGCTGAAACACCAGGCCATTCAGCCCAAACGTCCACGACACTATCTATATTTCCTTCACGCAACAGAGAATCATTTGAATCCCTACAGTATAGAAACAGGCGCTTTGGCCCAACAAGTCCACACCAACCCTCTGAAGAGTAACCCCCACAGACCTGTTCCCTATCCGATATGTAACAATGAATAATGTACTTACCTACACATCCCTGAACACACTGGGCAATTTAGCATGGCCAATTCACCTAACCCTGCGGGAGGAAGCCGAGCACCTGGAGGAAACCCATGCAGACATGGTGAGAATGTGAAACTCCACAGACAGGCGCCTGAGGTTGGAATTGAACAAGGGACCCTGGTGCTGTGAGGCAGCAGTGCTAACCACTGAGCCACCATACCACCCTATCATCAATGGGTGTTATATTTTAAATACAACCAACAGATTAATGGCTGAATTAATTCAATAAGTTTAAGCTTACATACAAAAAGGCATTAAAGAGCAGCAGAGGAGGTGGCAATGACTGGAAATGCTTCTCTGCTGAAGCATGCAACTATTTTTACTTCTGTTGCCAGCCATTTTGACTGTGGAAAGGCTATTAAAAAAATTAAGGCCTGAAATTTGATTACATTTGGTTTGAAGTTCACTGCTATGGGATCTTTGATATAGTTCATGGTTGAGAGCTGCAGCTCCACAGTGAACACCTGTACACACATTCTGATGGGAGAAGAACCAGTTCAATGACTCTCATTTTCTTTATAGCCATCTCTAGAGAAAAATAGCATTCAAATATCATATTTCTGCAAGATGAGTCACATCAGTTAGTTGAATTTCTTGATTATGTTGTCAAAGTGAAAAATCTGTCCTACATCTGACCTGGACTTTGAAGACAAAAAGAAAGCAGATATTTCTGTGTTCCCTTCTCACATTGGGAGGTGTACAACCTCAACTTCGTTGCAGCACTGATAAGAAATAAAAGCAGGAGTAGGCCATTTGGTCTCTAGATCCTGCTCTACAATTCAACTAGACCATCATTGATGTACATCGATGCCTTTTTTTTTTGTTGCACTACTCCATATTCCTTGACACCTTTTAACATCTAGAAAGCTATGCATTTTTGTCTTGAACACTATCAATGACTGGCCTCCACAGCCCTCTTAAGGTAAAGAATTCTAAAGATACACCTTCCCATATCACTTAACTCCCTTTTAAATGAAAAACCCTCACTTTAGTGCTAAATGGCATACCTTTTATTATGAGACTGTCCTATCTTGGCAGGGAAAACATCCTTCCTGCATATACCTGTACCTAGTCAAGTCCTCTAAGAATTTGGGTATGCTTCAATTAGGTGACTTATAATTCTTCTAAATTCTGGAGAATATATGAGCCTAGTCTCCTCAATTTCTCCTTATTAGACAATCTTCGCATCCCAGGGATCAGTTTAGTGAACCTTTGTTGCATTCCCTCTATGGCAAGTAAATTTTCCTTGGGCAAAAAAAAATCCCAAAAATGTACAGAACACTCCAGGTGCTATCTCTCCAGGGTTCCTTACAATTGTAGAAAGACTTCTTTACTCCTTTACTTTAGAAATCTTCTTGTAACAAATGTCAATGTACCATTTGCCGCCTTGCTTGTTGCAGCTGCATGTTAGCTTTCAGTGACTTAGGAACAAGGTCACCCAGATTCCCTTACTTATCAACACTTCTTGCAATATCTCTCCAAGTAAGAGATACTCTGCATTTCTGACTTTTCTACTTAAGTGGATAATGTCACATTTTTGCACACACGTCACTTTTTTTATCCACTCATTTAACCTGAACAAATCTCCTTAATGCCTTTTTGTGTCTTCCTTACAAAATTCCTACCTAGTTTTGTGTCGTCAGCAAACTTGGAAATATTACATTTGGTCCCCACATCCAAAACATTGTGATTGGACTGTGATTAGCTAGGGCTCAAGCATCCTTGCAGTACATCACTAGTCATAGCTTACCAACCTGAGAATGACCATCTATTCCTACTGTCTGTCTTCTCCCTGCTAACGAATTCTCAATCCATACCAGGATATTTCACTATCCATGTGTTCTAAAATCACTTACTCATGTTTCATGTGGGACATTAACAAAACTCTTCTGCAAATCAAATATATTGCCTCTACTGATTTTCCCTCATCAGTTCTGCTAGTTATATTCTCAAAGTCAGTTGGTCGAACATGATTTCACTTTCATAACTTCATGTTGGTCGCTGCATAATCCTGCTATTGCTTCAAAAGGTTCCAGTTGTCACATCCTTAGTCATAGATTCTAGCATTAAGCTTGCTATTGATGGGAGGCTAAAAGGTCTGAAGACCCCTGTTATTTATCGCCCTCCCCCTCCATTTTTTTAAAATTTAAATTGGGAGGTTACATTTGCTACTTTCCAAACCATAGGAACAATTTTGGAATTTGAACGATGAACAACATATATAATTCTGAAAAATGTGTTGCTGGAAAAGCGCAGCATATATATAATTCTACAGCCACTTCTTTCCACACTCTCTGATGTAGATCATCAGGTCCAGGGGATTTATCAAGTTTCAGTCCCACTAATTTCTTCAGTACTTTTTTACAAATACTTTTTTTTTTCAGTTCTCTTGTATTCCAGGGAGGTTATTTTAACTTGCACATTAAAGAAAGTTGTGTCTTTAGTTCTTTGACAGAGTTGCTGGTGTTTCCTCTTGTTGGAGAATAAAAATAGTAGGAGTTAGTTTTTTAAAAATCAGATCTCTTATTCAAATCCGATTAGGCAAAGCTTTTTCTGAGGGTCATGGGAACTCTTCTCCTGAAAATATGATGGAAGCATAGCCCTTGAATATATTTAAGGCATTGGGAGGTAAATTCCTATTAAGCAACGGGGTGAAACATTGTCAAGGATAGGTGGGAAGATGGATATGAGGTCATAATCAGACCAGCTATGATCTTATTGAATGGTGGATCAAGTTTGAGGGACCGAATGGCCTACTCCTGCTTCTAGTTCACATGTTCATATTATTCTGATTAGAGTTCCTTACTACTTTTTTATTGCTTTCACAACCTCTAGCCTTATTTGCTGGCACGTACTTACATTCTGTCCATTCCTGACACATCAAACAATGAACCGTTTTCTTACTTTATTTGTCATCCTGTCTTGTTTTTTCTCACTCACTCACTCGCTCAAATTTATTATATCTATTTTCACTTGGTCCCTTTTCTCTGAGTTTTGCCATAGTCATGTAACTACCAGCCTAGTTCTATGACTCTCCTCAACACTAGCCCTATCACAGTTCAGATAAAGAACTAGTGCAGTTCCTGCCGTCCCCATTACTCTTGCCAGTCATTCAAGCATCAAACTGCCAATCTTTGAGCCATGCATTTAATTCTCTCATGTAGTATTTTTAATCAACCTGTCCAGAGAGAGATGTTATGAGTGGCCTCTACAGCAGGTGAGATCTGAACCAGCACCTCCTCGTTCAACAGTAGACACACAACAACTGCAGCTCAATAGCCTCCATTCTTTCATCTTCTTTACTTGACTCCAGTTTACTCGTGGCTCAGGTAATAATGCGGAGATCTATTGCTTCTGAGATTTTGTTATCTCAATTTAGTCCCCAGCTTTGCATACTTTCTAAGCAGAACCTCTTTTTCCTAGTCCTATGTACATCATTGGTACCTACAATGGAGTACAACAACTGGATTCTAGTCCTTCCACTGTATGTTCCTCCCAAGCCCAGAGCAGACAACCCAAACCCTGGCATTAAGCAGGTAGAACTACCTTCTGGATTCTTGTTCTCAGTTACAAAGAACTGTGTTTATCTCCCTGATTATACTGTTCCCTAATATCACTATATTTGAATTAACTCCCTCTGAATGGTTTCCAGAGCTATGGCCAGTTCTTTAATTCACCTTGCAGCCCCTGCTTTCATCCACGTAAGCTGCAAGAAATTTGAACTGTGGTCAAATGAAAGAGGCCTTTCAGCCCATTGTCTGTGTTTGCTCTTTTTCCAAGAAATCCAAATCTAGTCTTAAACACTTTGTCCAGCACCTTGCTGTTCTTCATTTTTAAATATCTATCCACCTTTCCCTTCCAAAATGCGATGGTCTCTGTCACAAACATTCTGTGAAGTAAAGCACTCTTGCTCCAACCTTCCTGGATCCAAACAATTTCCTGTTACCCAAGCCTAAGAAAATAATCTTCCACAATGCATCCTTGATCCAATATGACTTGTATGTAAAACCGTGAACTAAATCCTCATTTGTAAAACTCACAGCACAGTCTTAGTATTAAATGAGATTCTGCGATTGGACAACACTTGCTGGATAATCCCAAATGTACAAGGATTATCATAGAATCCCTACAGTGTGGAAACAGGCCATCATGACCAACAAGTCCACACTGACCCTCCGAAGAGTATCCCACCCAGACCCATTCCCTATAACTCTATATTTCCCCTGACTAATGCACCTAGCCTACACATCCCTGTAAACGATGGGCAATTTTGCATGGCCAATTCCCCTTACCTGCATATCTTTGGACTGCAGATGGAAACTGGATGACTTTAAGGAAACCCACACAGACACTGGGAGAATGTGCCAGCTCCACACAGACAGTCACCCGAGGCTGGAATTGAACTCTGGTTCCTGTGAGGCAGTAGTGCTAACCACCAAGCCACTGTGCTGACAACAAATTTAGGATTGTCAGTCAGTGTAGTACACTTGTGTATACTAGAAGCTATATTATGTAGACAGCATGTTTAGGTACTGCACCTGTTTCTACTTGACCAAATAGGTGACAGATGCTCACTGGTTCATTTCTCACCATAATACCCTGACCAATCGGTCAACCTGCCTAGTTCAAAAATTAAACAAAGTTTGGCTGATAAGTGTAAGTCAGCATTAATCTGTGCCTTCTCCATGGCAATACATTTGTCTGTCAATCAGAGTCAACTTGCTCTGTCCTTTATCATGCAGCATAAATGTTGCTTTTCCCCTTTATTCTTGCAAAACAATATGATAAGTGCAAGACAAAGCAGTAAAATGGCATTTTTCAGCAATATTCAAGTTCTGTGCTACTAAATAATAACAATATTCATTTTCATAAGCTATTATCTGAGGGATTGCAATTTAGATTGACATCTCAATACTTTACATCCCTTGAACTTCAGGACATGTGATTTCATTTGAAGGTTTACAGTGACAGGAAATGTCGAACAACAGCACAACCAGTATTTCTCAGGCCAGAAAAGCGGTAGAACAGCTGAAGATGGAAGCCTGCATGGAAAGAATGAAGGTAAGTGGTACTTCCTGAAGATTCGTAATTGGAAAATTTTATTAAGGTGACAGTACTGAGGCCTTTTGAAAGAAAAAGAGAGCATCACCCTTATTTTATTTGCTTTACAACAATGAAATGTGGGATGATTATACCAGAGTTGATTGCAAAGATATTCCTGAAGGCATAGCCACTAAAACTGGTAAATTACAGTGGTCTTACTTTCTTCAAAATGAAGTTTCAGTATGATTTAGTATGTTCATTTCTAAATATTACTACTTTAACTTTTGTTTCACTTCTGGGAATCAAGATTAAAAGCTTTTTCTTCACTTGCAAAACCTACCAGGCCTTTTCTGTTCCGTGTGATCACGTCCAACCACAGAACTAGGGTGAAGATTGGATTATACCGAAGGGGAGTACCAGGTGGTGCAAACCATGAAAAGTGTGATCTCCTGGACTAATCTTTGTCACCTAGACTTTGAAGAGGAAGGTTTCAGACTTGTTGCTCATAATTGCCTGGAGTTTCTGAACTGCTTTTTCACTGCTCTCAGTAGAAAATGGAAACTGGAGTGGACCATTCAGTCTATCAAGCCCACTCTATCATTCAACATGATCATGTCTGTTTCACTAGCTTGACACCATGCTCCTGTTCTTTACCATTCCCCTTGACACATTTAATCTCTTGAAATCTTATCTGATTCTTTTTCAAACATGTTCAGTGACTTCACCTCCACAGCCTTCAGTGGTAGAGAATTCCACTTCTTGTCACTTTGTGAATGAAAAAAACCTTCCTCACTGCAGTCTGCAATGGCCTACCCCATATGCTGATACAGTGATGCCTTGTTCTGGACTGCCCAGACAGGGGAAATATTCCCGCATTCAATGTGTCTAGCTGCATCAAAATTTTATTTGTTTCGATTAGATGCCCCCTCACTTTTTCTAAACTTCAGTGAATACAAGACCAGTTAACTCAATCTCTTGTCCATTGACAATTCTGCCAGGCCAGATATCAACATGGTGAATGTTTGCTGCACCTTTCTTTATGGCTATTATAATATTTTCTTGGGTAAGGAGACCAAATCTGCACATTTTACGATAGATGTGGTTTCACCAAGGCCCTATACAGCTGCAGTCAGACTGGCTCTTATACTCAACCCTCTTGCAACATACCATTTGCCTTCCCAATTGCATGCTGCACTTACACTGGTCACCAAAAGCAAACATGCAAAAGGACTCCCAGAAAGGTCTTTTGTGGCATAATGGTAGTTTTCCTACCTGTTTTAAGTCAAAAGGCCCAGATTCAAGTCCCCCTCCTCCAGAGGTCTCTCATAACACATCTGAACAGATTGTTTAGAAATACCCGTGAAGACAGTGAGGTCCCTGTATACATCAACCTTTCCCACACGATTACTATTTAAATAATACTGTGGTTCTGTTTCTCTTGTCAAAGTGAACAACCTTTTTTTAACAATCAACATTTTGTTGTATGCTGTGCATTTGCTTGGTCACTCAACATTCTAAATCACCTTGAAGACACTTTTATATTCTTCTCACCACTCTCCATCCCATCTAATTCCAGAACAGTTCTGGCAGATAGGAGGATGGAATGCCAGCAGATTATTTTTTTTAAAAAAACAGAAGAAAATAGGCAATTACAGACTGGTTAGCTTAACATCAAAAGTGGGGAAAATGCTGATTCTATTATAAAGTATGTCATAACAGGACACTGAATTGGCAAAGTCTTGTAGGTGTTTTCTATGTGGATTTATGAAAGAGAAACCATGTCTGAGAAACCTGTAGTTTCTTGGAGGATGTAACTAGTAAAATAGCTAAAGGAAAACTAGTATCATCAGCAAACTTGAAAATATTCCATTTGATTCCCTTATCCAAATTATTGAGCAATATTGGGGATCAGTGCTTGATCCCTGCAGGACCCCACTTATTGCTGCCTTTTACTCCAAGGAAGACTTCCTTATTCTTAATTTCTGTTTCTTGTCTGTGAATCAATTTTGAATCCATGCCAACATATTATCATCAATCACTTGTGCTTTGATTTTGTAAACTAATCTCCCCTCTGGATCTTCAAAGGTTTTCTGAAATCCAAAAACACCACGTCTACTAGTTTTCCTTGAGCTATTTTACGAGTTGTATCCTCCAGGAAACTACAGGCTTCTCAGACATGGTTCCTCTTTCATTAATCCACATTGAATTTGCAAAATCTTGTTGGTGTTTTCTGTGTCCTGTTATGACATACTTTATAATAGAATCAGCATTTTTCCCACTTTTGATGTTAAGCTAACCAGTCTGTAATTGTCTATTTTCTCTCCTTTTTTTAAATAAAATCTGGTGGCATTCCATCCTCCTATCTGCCAGAACTGTTCTGGAATCTTATAGAATTCTTGAAGATGACACTCAGTACAACCGTTACTCCACTTCTTCAGTACCACAGAATGTAGATGATCACATTGGGAATTTTATCAGCTTTCAGACCCATTAATTTCTCTTTTTTTTTAACCAATTTTAATTTCCTTCAATTCCTCCTTCCCAGTAGATTATTCCTCCCTCCTGCCTCCCCCCAAGACTCCTCCTACTGTGGGAATAGGTATTTTCTTGACACGTGACACATGACACGTAAAAGAATGAATAGAGAAAGATTAGGGCCAATCAAGCATAATAGTGGGAAGTTGAGTGGAATCTGAGGAGATGGCGAAGCGTGACATGAATATTTTTCATTAGTATTCACACTGGAAAAAGACCATACTGTCAAGGAGAATACTGAGGTACAGGCTACTAGACTAGATGGAATTGAGGCTCACAAGAAGGAGGTGTGAGCAATTCTGGAAAGTGTGAAAATGGATAAGTCCCCTGGGCCAGATGGGATTTATCCTAGGATTCTCTGGGAAGCCAGGGAGGAGATTGCAAAGCCTTTGGTTTTGATCTTCATGTTGTCATTATCTACAGGAATAGTGCCAGAAGACTGAAGGATAGGAAATGTTGTCCCCTTGTTCAAGAAGGGGAGTAGAAACAACCCTGGTAATTATAGACCAGTGAGCCTTACTTCAGTTGTGGGTAAAGAGTTGGAAAAGGTTATAAGAGAGAGGATTTATAATCATCTCGATAGGAATAAGTTGATTAGGGATAGTCAACACTGCATTTGTGAAAGGTAGGTTGTGCCTCACAAACCTTTATTGAGTTCTTTGAGTTGATCACTAAACAGGTGAATGAGGGTAAAGCGGTTGATGTGGTGTATATGGATTTCAGTAAGGTGTTTGATAAGGTTGCCCATGGTAGGCTATTGCACAAAATATGGAGGCATGGGATTGAGGGTGATTTAGTAGTTTGGATCAGAAATTGGCTAGCTGAAAGAAGAGAGGGTGGTGTTTGATGGGAAATGTTCATCCTGGAGTTCAGTTATTAGTGGCATACCACAAGGATCTGTTTTTGGGCCACTGCTGTTTGTCATTTTTATAAATGACCTGGATGAGGGTGAAGATGGATGGGTAAGTTTTTGGATGACACGAAGGTCGGTGGAGTTGTGGATGGTGCTGGAGGCTGTTGCAGAGGGACACCGATAAGCTGGGCTAAGAGGTGGCAACTGAAGTTTAATGTGGAAAAGTGTGAGGTGATCCACTTTGGAAGGAGCAACAGGAATAGATAGTACTGGGCTAATGGTAAGATTCTTGGTAGTGTGGATGAGCAGAGAGATCTGTGTCCATGTACATAGATTCCTGAAAGTTGTCACCCAGGTTGATAGGGTTGTTAAGAAGGCATGTGGTGTGTTAGCTTTTATTGGTAGAGGGATTGAGTTTCGGAGCCACAAGGTCATGCTGCAGCTGTACAAAACTCTGGTGCAGCCGCACTTAGAATATTGCATACAGTTCTGGTCACCGCATTATAGCAAGAATGTGGAAGCTTTGGAAAGGGTTCAGATGAGATTTACTAGGATGTTGTCTGGTATGAAGAGAAGATCTTGTGAGGAAAGGCTGAGGGACTTGAGGCTGTTTTTGTTAGAGAGAAGAAGGATGCGAGGTGACTTAATTGAAACATACAAGATAATCAGAGTTAAAAATCACAACACCAGGTGTGCTTCCAATTAAACCTGTTAGACTATAACCTGGTGTTGTGATTGTTAACTTTGGACACCCCAGTCCAACACCGGCATCTCTAAATCAAGATAATCAGAGGGTTAGATAGAGTGGACAGTAAGAGCCTTTTTCCTCAGATGGTGAAGGCTAACACAAGGGGACATATCTATCACCCCTCAACTTAAAGCTATAGGACAGATGTCAGAGGTAGTTTTTTACACACAAAGTTGTAGTAGCCTGCAACAGTTGTAGACTCTCCAACTTTAAGGGCATTTAAATCGTCAGTGGATAGACCTATGGATGATAATGGAATAGTGTAGGATAGATAGGCTTCGGATTGCACCGTCCTGTGGAACCAATGTTGAGGACTGAAGGGCCTATATTGTGCTGTAATGTTCTATGTTTTTTTTTAGATTAGATTAGATTAGATTACTTGGTGTGGAAACAGGCCCTTCGGCCCAACAAGTCCACACTGACCCTCTGAAGAGAGACCCTCCGAAGAGAAACCCACCCAGACCCATTCCCCTATGTTTACCCCTTCACCTAACACTACGGGCAATTTAGCATGGCCAATTCACCTAACCTGCACATTTTTGGACTGTGGGAGGAAACCCACACAGGCACAGGAAGAATGTGCAAACTCCACACAGACAGTTACTTGTTAATATCAGTTTGGACAGGCTGCTTGGAATAGCTAGTCTTTTCCTTTTTGACATTTTTTTTTGCATGTTAAGATGTACCTACACAAATCTTCCATATATGCACCTTAATTCTTGCTTCTCCATCAGCAGTTTAGATTCTCCTTTTTATTATATTGCACCCACCTATCCCAATCTTGCCCACTGATATCTCTTTCTTTTATCACCTCCTTCCAATTTTCAGAAGTGTGTCAAGTACACATTGCACCCTTCTTCTGCATCCTCCACTTCCTACCTAGAGCATAGTGTCTATAAAATGAGTTCTAACTTAGAGTAAGGAGTTGTTAATATTATGAATTACCAGTTAAAGCTCTTTTTGGCCAAGGGTAAACATTAACAGAGGCTGATATCAATGTATTCCTGAAAATTTCATCACACAGCTTTCTCTCTTCAACTGCCCTCTTAAGTCTATTTGCCCTTTTCATCTCCAGTAACTCCACAACCAAACGAAATCATATTCGACGGAAAATGGAAAGCAACTTTTTTGGAGATCCATATTAGCTTTCTCCTTTTCATTCTGTATCGAACAGGTTAATGTTTAACTACAGGAAATCGTGGAGGGTTGGCAACTCAACACAGGTAAAGAGGAAGAAAAACTAGATTGCAAAGCAGAGGAGTTCCAGTGACTCATACAGTTCTTTCCATGTCTCATTTGGATGGTAATGACACAGCATTTAATGATACATTACTGTACTCATTAACACTATATATCTTACACTAAGCTATGGTTGAATGCAGACATTTTAATATAACGGTACACCCACCAAGCACTGAACAGTGAGAGAAAATAATTTCAAAAAACTGAAACTGCTTCAGCACACTTTTCTTTGCCTCATTAACCTGCCCTGGTTGTTTGAAAACTACTGTCTTTTAGATCTTATGGCTAAATAGAGATTATACAGCCAGTGGTTGACTCTACAATTTTGAAACTCGCCAAAAAGAGCAGTAAACATCTTAATTAATGCTTTCACACTGCCAGAATTCTACATTGCCTGTGATAGTTTTTTACTTGCATGTTTGACACATCCTTCGATGCTCTAGCTGCGTTTGATTTGCTCTCATTAGGTGTTGACAGACTCTTATTAAAAGATGACAATAGGGATCAGAACAAATAGGCACTTCAAATATATAACACACAAAGCTGCATCTTTTCAGGGAAATGATGGTTTTGATAAGAAGGTTTTCCTACTCTCTCAGAAGCTTCCAGCATAATTATAGAGAAGCTCCCAGGATTTCACACAGGCTTTTTAATTGACAATTCCTAATCTTTCCCAACTATAAGTATTCTGACAGTTCATCAACAAATCATATCTATCATACTCTTTTTTTTTTAATGCTGTAGTGAAAACAAAATGTTTGATTTTATGAATGATGCCCAACAAAATAACCAATTTTATCTGACAGTAACTCATCACCATCTTTTCAAGATAGGATGGACAATAAGTGCTGGTCCAACCAGTAGTGCCCACATCCTGTGAATGAACAAAAAAACCTGAGCTCTCATTGTGGCATTTTTTCAAACTGGCATTGATGTAGCAATGCCTGAAATGTAAAGTGCTTGCCCTTGTCCTTGTGTTCAAATCTATGCACAATGTTGCCTCTCCCCAGTTCTATGACTGCCTTAGTTCACTCCAACTTTCCAAGATTTTGCATGACCCTGATTTCCACAATTGGTATCCTTGCATTTGGCTACCCTACCAAGATACCCAAATTCTTGAATTCCTTTCCTAAATCCCTCTGTCTGACTCTCCTGTTTTGAGTCAGTGTGATGCTGGAAAAGCACAGCCAGTCAGGCAGTATCTGAAGAGCGGGTGAGTCGGCATTTCAAGCATAAGCCCTTCATCAGGAATGTGAAGAGATTATGCTCAAAGTTGACTCACCTGCTCCTCGGCTGCTGCCTGACTTGCTGTGCTTTTTCAGCACCACACCTTTTGACTCCGATCTGCAGTCCTCACTTTCTCTTGTTTTTGAAGCAATCTAAAGCTTTGTAAAAGCTTTTGGTCAGCTGTCCCAATATCTCCTTATTAGGTTTAATCTCGATTTGAATCTAACTATGTTTCTACGTAGCCATTTGATATGCTTTATTGCTTTAAAGGTACTCCATAACACAAGTTGTTTATCTTGCAAATCAGCAGTGATTCTTGACTTTCATAAATGGGGAATATATACATCTCTTATTGCTAAAAAAGATGCAGAAAGAATTGCCAGACTGTCCATGTTGTTTAGATTGCCTCATTGTGAACTATAAAAGTAAGAAAGTTATGCTAAATATAAATAAATTACTGGTCAGGCCCCCATTGGTGTACTGGATTCAATCTGGCAACACCACTTTATGGAGGTTGTCAAGGTCAAGGTGAAACCGTGGACTCTGTGTATTAACCAGGAATGAATTGTGCCCACTCTGATTTGAGAGACCGATGTCAGCTTTCTGCTAATATGTGCTCCCCTTGCTCCCATCAGGATTGGAAGGAGCTGATAATCACGGTTGCAGAAATGACTGATTCGGTCTTAGTGGCTTGTGTGTGGCTATAGATGAGCCCACATGACTGAACAGCCAAACATTGGTGAGAAAAGGAAGCATGCAGTGTGAGAAGCGTTCAGCCCTTCATCCCTTTCTTGGCACTTCGAAAGAGTTATCCAATTAGTTGCATTCTGTTTTAATCTTCCACAGCCGTGCAATTATTTCTCCTTTTTAATTGTATATCCATTCTTTTTTTTTAACATTATGACTACATTCTGCTTTCATCACCGTCAGGAATTATATTCCCAAATTTCACAATTTGATGTATAAATATTATATTTCTTCTCTACTCACCTGTATTTCTTTACTTGAGTCAAAGTGTGGCGCTGGAAAAGCACAGCCTGATGAAGAACTTACGCTCGAAACGTTGACTCTCCCACTCCTCAGATGCTGCCTGACTGGCTGTTCTTGTCCAGCGCCACACTTTTTGACTCTGACCTCCAGCATCTGCAGTCCTCACTTTCTCCTGTATTTCTTTTACCAACTACCTTGAATCTACATTCCCTTGTTAATGATTCTCTACTTTCTCAAAGATTCCTCAATTTTGAATACCTTTATTAGATTATCCCTTAAACTGCTTCAAGTAAAACAACTCCAGTTTCTCCATGTAACTGTATTCTCCCATTACTGGTTACCAAGGTGGTAAATTATCTTCTGCACCTTCTCCATGGCCGCCTTAAAGTGTGATGCTCAGATTGGACAAAATATGCTTGTTGAGATCTAATCAATAATTTATCAACATTCAGTATCACTTTCTTTCTTTTGTAATCCATGCCTCTATTTATAAATCTTAGGATCTCATATGATTTTTAACAGCCTTTTATACTTGTCCTGTCATCTTCAAAGAGGTATGTGAACTCCTAGGGTTCCATGTTCATGCACCCGTTTTAAAATTGTACAATTTTATTTGTATTGTCACTTTTTTTTTCCCCAAAATATATTACTTCACACTTCTCTCCATTAAATTTTATGGGCCCTGTATGTGTCCATTTAATCAGTCTATGCCCTCCTGAAATTTGTTACTATCTGCTTCACTGGATCTCTACTACTGTTTTGTGTGAAGATGTGCTTTTTGATAACACCCTTGATAGCCTGGCTTCAAATTTAAGTTTGTGCCCCCTGTTATGGATTTTCCATCAGAGAGATCAGTTCCTATCAAATCCTATTATGCTCCAAACATTCATTATGATCACTTTGAAATGCAAGGGAATGCAGCCAAATGGCAACCTGTTCTCATAGTTTAACCTTTGAGTATTGTTCTAGTTACATAAACACTGACTGCAACCTCTCAACTTATCTCCCCTCTGTTGGTGATTCAATGCATATCCACACTGCACACTTAGGAGAATTACTAAGAGCACTAAAGGCATAGAATGTAATGTCTCTCGTTGGATTTCTTCAACATTCGTAAACAAGAGCGGCTCAGCAGCACCACTACTGCCTGTACTAGTTGAATCCTTCAAGATTAGTAGTGAGTGAACTGATAAGAGGGAGAAAAACTACATGTCTCAACCTTAACAATCTAACTGTCACAGATGTATCTGTCCATGACAGTGATGATGGAAATGCCCATAAAATCTTGAAGACTTGAACAGTGAAGGCATCCTCAATTGTTTTGCAATGCATTACTTTTAAATGTGACAGATTTGGGACACATATAATGGCTTAAACATGGTATCCATGACACGTTATAGGCCATCAATAGCAGATTTGTATTAAAACAAAATCTGGAATTTCCTGATCCAGTATATCACTCACTTTACTGTTACCAATAAGCCAGGGGACCAACAGTGAATTAATGAGGAATATTGGAGAGCATACCAAGAGCAACATTATGCATGTCTAAAAATGAGAAGCCAACCTGATGACGCCATAACTTAGACTCACTTAGATGTGAAGTAGCAAAAACAGGCCCACAAAGATGCGAAGCAACATATTACAACAATGGTTAAGTGAGCCCTTTTAACCAGATCACTTCAAAGCTCTGCAGTGCTTCTATATTTGGTGAAGAATGGCAGAGGACAATTAACAGGAGAAAGGGATTGCACAAACATCCCCATCATAAATGTGTCAATCCAGCATAAGATGGGGATGAAGTGTTGCAACAGTTTTCAATTATAAGTGCCAAGTGGTTGATCCATCTTAACCTCTTCTTGAGTACCCTGCCATCACAATCAATTTGATTGCATGGTCAAGAAATCATTGAATGCCCAGGATACAGCAATGTTTACAGACCCTGACAATCTTCCGGCCTGCAGTATTAAAGATTGTGTGCTCCAGAACTAGCTTGGCTCCTAGCCAAACTACAATATACAGCTGCAATATTGGCATCAACCAGGCAATGTAGAAAGTTTCCCCTGTATGACTTGTTCACAAAATCAGACAAATGAAATCCAGCATCATAACTTGCTCATCGTGATGATTGATGTGAGATCAAGTCTTTTTTTTTAATGAAACTCCTGTTTGGCAAATTTGTTAGATTTTGTAGAGGATGTAATAATTAGGATACATATTTTTTTAAAAAACTGTAATCATAAAAACAAAAACAGAAATAGCTGGAGAAACTCAGAAGGTTTGGCAGCATCCCTAGAGAGAAAACACAGTCAACATTTCAAGTCAGAACCCTTCTCCAGCTATTTCTGTTTTTGTTTCAGATTCCCAGCATTCATAGTTCTTTTTTGGACCTATAATTGTAGTATACTTAGATCTCCAAAAAAACAATTAAGATGCCAAATTTTAATTTAGAAAATAAGGTCTCATGGAATTGAGGATGAGTAGAGGATCGGCTAATGATCAAGAAGTAGAAATAATTGAAGTATTTTCAGTTTGTCAGGCTGTGACTAGTGGAGCATTGCAAGGATCACAATTAATGCTCTTGATATTACAAATAAATTAATGACTATGATGAAAAAATGAAGAGTAACACCACTAAGTCTGCTGATGATACAAAGGTAGAAATGTAAGCTGCAAGAAAGACTTAGAGACTGCAAATAGATAAATAGGATGAGTGACTGGGTAACCAAATGGTAAATGGTGTATAACATAGCAAAGTATGAGGTTACTCAATTTGGTAATAACAATATAGAAAATCAGAATGTACTTTAAAAGGCACAATACTTCTAAATGTCGATGTTCAGAGGGATTTAAGCACACCTGAACAAGGCACACAAAGCTAACATGCACGGATAGCAAGGAATTAGAAAGGCAAATAGCATGTTAGCCTTGTTTGCAAGGGGACTGGAATACAAGAATAAGTTGCTACAACTATTTGGAGTTTTGATGAGACCATACCTGGAAGTACTATCAGGATGTTGTGGTCTCTGAGGAAGCTTATACTTGCCTAGGAGACATGATGGGTAAAGGTTTCCTAGATTGATTCCTGAAATGTGAGGATTGTCTGTGTTGATGTTGAATAAATTGGACCTTTTAAAGTTTTTTTTTAAAAAAGAGAGACTATCTTATTGAACCAAGCAAGAAACTGAACAATTGTTTAGGACTGATATGAAGTGAAATTTGTTATTCAAAGGATCATTAATCTTTCAAATATATCTGAGTTGTGGGTGTTCTAATTACTTAGAATCTGTTCACAGTAAACTACATCGGTCTGGAGTCACATGTAGGCTAGACCAAGTAAGGACAACAGATTTCCTTATATATAGAAAATTAGTGAGCCAGATAGGATTTTATGGCCATAAACAATGGTTGCATGTTACAATTAGGCCAGCTATCTATTGTAGGGTTTTTAAAAATTATTTTCAAATTTCACTATCTGTCATTGTGTGATTCAATCTGGTGTGCCCAGAATATTTGCCTGGGGTTCTGGATTGCTAGTCCACTAACATTACCACCACACCACCAACTCCTCTGGAATTCATTCATAGGAAGATGGGCATACCTTTACCAGACATACTGCAACAGTTTATGTTTTAATTAGGCAATTCTCAATGGCAATTAGGGATGAACAACAAACGCTGGCGTTGCCATCAAATGCTTAGATACAAAGAATGAATAAAACAAAAAAATGTTAAGAGCAGTTCAGCCAGAATATTCTCACTAATACATCACTCGGGCAAAACCATTCCTAACCCTGGTCTTTCTTTGACATTCTAGGTATCAAAGGCATCAGCTGAGCTGATGGCTTACTGTGATGCTCACCTTAGGGACGATCCACTCATCGCCCCACTGCCTGCTTCTGAAAACCCATTCAGGGAGAAGAAGTTCTTCTGCATCATCCTCTGATAGAGATCAGTTGGGTTTGGGGAGGACAGGGCATGGGATCTGGAGTGAAGCAAGAACCACTGTGTTTGAACAGAAGATCACAGGCTTTGGGATTGTCACATGTGCATGCTATAATTATTGCTCCAGTTCTAGGGGGATGAACCCTACTGAGTGTTTTATGTTTACTATAGTTGTGACAACACAGACTTGTTTCAATTGCACAATCACAAAGGATTTAAAAGTTACTTCACTTTTTAAAAAGAAACATAGGTATTTAGATGACTTTTTCTAACAAGAGCATTTCTTGTTTTGTATGTTAAATATAAAATGTTAAAAGCACAATTGCCTGGTGGCAGCAAGAATTAGTGGCTTTGGAGAGAAGTTATGCATGTCCATTCTATTTTTACAGATTATACAGTGGAGATTGAACAACAGTATTAAATGTGCATGGAAAGAGAAAAACGTAGACAAAGCACATGTTCAAAAACATTTACTATGATGCTGAACTATGATTTGGCAACAAATGTAATTTATTGAGGAAAAGAAATGCTCTTAAGGATAAATCTAATGTATTTCAACGAAACTGACTATGTTATTGACATGCTTCCTACTCTGGTGTTGCTAGAGCCAAAACAAAATCATTGCATAAATTAAATAAGCTGGGGCATGAATGCATGCCTGCAATTTTAGTATGATTTTTACATTTATAGCACAGAATTAGATCATTCAACACAATTAGTCCATATGTGTTTATGCTCCAAGTCCCATTTTACTCCACCTGTTAGCATTTCCATCTACTCCTTTCTCCCTAATGTACTTTTGCAGATTCAACTTAACTGTATCTACTATATTCAACTCGGGTACTCCCTGATAGTTTGATTTGGATTCTAACTTCTCTTAGCTAAAGACATTTCTTCTGAATTCTCAATTGGATCTATTAGTGATTATCCCTTATTCACAGTCATCAGTTTTTGTCTTCTCTATGTCTATCTTATGAACCTTCTGATTTATTTGAATACTTATTATCAGGTGGGCTCATTCCCCTAGAGAAGAGAACTCCAGCCTGTTCAGCATTTCCCCAGAGTTTTATAATTGGAGAATTTCAAGCCTAAAATTGAACCAGACTCATGAAACCTTGGTTTCACATCCGATTCAGGGAATGAGGCACTAACCACATATTTATACCATCACTAAGGCTACCTGCTCCAACAAACATTTCATTGCCCAACTCAGCCCTGTTGCATCTCATTTGCTGCTGAGATCCTCAGCTATGCCTCTGTCAGTCTCTGCTTAACTGTTTGAAAACTCTCCTATCTGTGCTCTGACTTTGAACCCTTCATAAATTTGAGCTTGTGCAACATTTTGCAGTGCCATAATTTGTGGCAGTCCTGCTTATCTATTAGCCCTTTGCTTACTGATCTGTGTTTTTCTCCTGGTTAGTTAGCATCTTGATTTTAAAATTCTCATCCTTATTTTAAAACCCCTCAGTGGTTTCACTCTTACTGGTATAATTTCCCCCAACCACTCAATTGTCCAAATCTTTACCCAGCTCCAATTCTGGTCATTTGAGCTTCCCTCATTTTAACCATTCCATTATTTGTGTCTAATGCATTCAGCTATTAAGGCCCCAGCTTCTGGGTATTATCCCATAACCGATCTTTCACTCTTTCCTTTTAATACAGTCCGTATCTTGGAATGAGTTTTTGGTCATCTGGCCTAATATCTCCTCCATATTAAATTCTGTTAGCAAACTCTCCTGTAAAGTGCCTTGGATTATTTTAGTTTAAACTATTGTTGGCACAAATTGTCTCAAGTGGGGACTGAACTCAGATATGCTTCCTCACTCAAATGGATGAGATTGATATGATCATATGAGAAAGAATTCACTTCAGGTTTGAGACATACAGCATGTCAGTGTTTAGAAAATCTGCAAATGCTCAAACCCTCTCTATTGCATTGGGGAGATAGTTTCTAATAATTTCTGTCCAGTGCATCTTTTATAGCTATGGTATACTAAAACAGGGTGAGAGCCTTGTGATATGAAAATTATGTCTAGGAGTGAGGGAAATCTAAACTCAGGAATACTGAATTTGAGGATCAGTTATCTCCATTTTCTTCCATGATGTGACTATTACCATTCAGATATATTACAAATACCATGAGAATTTAACTTAAATATGAATTTTTGTTGATTATTTTACAATGGAGAGTTTGTTTTGGAAGGAAAGAAGCTGCCCCTTGAAAACACTAAAATTTAATGGAATACATTTCAAAACTGTGTGAATAACTGCATACAATTGAAAAACAATCCCAATTGCACAAATGTTTACACATTCTGAAGTGGTACAATGCTTATTTCAGGATACCACAATGTGAACAGGCCATTCAGGCTTTTAAGATTGTACAGAGAGAAGTAGTAAGGAAGAACCTCGGTATGTTAAAATAATGTAATCATTTATATTTAGATCCATGTTCATACAGCAAAGTGTAAGCCCTACCTCATTTTAAAATTTTATGTTTTGAATCATTCTTGATGCTACGTTATGTCAGAATTAATTTGGAAAGGTGACCCAGTATTGGTCAAAGTAGGTTTTAAGGAGCATTTTAAATCCAAAAGAAAAAAAACTGTGGATCTGAAAGTTTAACAGAAGTTGTTGGAGAAACTCCGTAGGTATGGCATTCTGAAAAAGGGTCACAAGACTGGAAATGTTAACTCTGCTTTTCTCCACAGAACCTGCTGAGTTTCTCCAGCAATTTCTGTTTTTGTTTTGACTCCAAATTTATGAAGGACTGGTATAGGACAAGAAGTTCATAGACTGTAAGATATTGGAGTAGAACTAGGCCGTCATCAAATCAAGTCTGCTCCATTATTCAGTCATGGTTGATTATATTTCTCAACCCTATTCTCCTGCCTTCTTGTAATCTTTGATCCCTTTATTTAGCAAGAATCTATCCGTCTCGGTCTTAAATACAGTCAATGACTTGGCCTCCATGTATTCCATCTACCACTTCACCTACTCTCCTATCTTATCTAGTAAGTTCTTCTGTAGCGTTCTGCTTCCTCAACACTACCTGTCCCTCCTATCTTTGTCATCTGCAAACTTGGCAACAACGCGCTTAGTTCCTTTGTCTAGATCATTAATGTATATTGTGAATAGTTGTAGTTCCTACATTGACCCTTGCAGAACTCTACTAACTGCCATCCTGAAAAAGACCCCTTCAACCCCACTCTCTGCCTTCTGCCAGTCAGCTAATCCTTGATCCATGGCAGTATTTTACCTCTGACACCATGGGATCTTATGTTACTGAGCAGCCTTCTGGAAAGCTTTCTGGAAATTTAAAATGATCACGTCCATTAATTCTCCTTTGTCTAACTTGCTCATTACCTCCTCAAAGAATTCTAACCAATTTGCAAGGCATGACTTCCCTTTGATGAAGTTGTGCTGTCTCAGCCTGATTTTAGCACACCCTTCCAAGTACTTCGCCATCTCATCCGTAATAATTGATTGTCTGAAATCTTATCAACAACTGAGGTCAGGCTAATCTGCCTATAATTTCCTGATTTCTGCCTCTCTCCCTTCTAAACAGGGATGTTACATTAGCCATTTCCAGTCCTCTGTAAACCTCCCTGATTTCAATGATTCCTGAAGGATTACCACCAAAGCCTCCACAATCTCCTCAGCTATCTGCTTCAGAACTATGGGGTGTAGTTCATCTGGTCCAGGTGAAATAGAGTTACAGAGATGTATAACACGGAAACAGACCCTTTGGTCCAACTTGTCAATGCTGACCAGATATCCTAAATTAATCTAGTCCCATTTACCAGCATTTGGCCCATATTCTTCTAAGCCCTTCCTATTCATGTAATCATTCGGATGCCTTTTAAATGTTGTAATTTTACCAGCCTCCACCACTTCCTCTGGCAGTTCATTCCATACATGCACCACCCTCTGCATGAAAAGGTTGCTCCTTAGGTCCCTTTTAAAACTTTCCCCTCTCACCTTAGACTATACCCTCTAATATGCAACATTTAGTTGTATAGCACAGGAACAGGCCCTTCGACCCACGATGTTATGCCAAACGTGATGGCACATTAAACTAATCCATTCTGTCTGCCCTTGGTCCATATCCCTCCATTTCTTGCATATTCATGTGCTTATCTAAAAGACCTTCAAAGGCTCCTATCATATCTACCTCCATCATCATCCCTGGCAACATGTTCCAGACTCCTACCACTCCCTGTGTAAAACTTGCCTCTCCCATCTCCTTTGAACTTTCCACCTCTTGCATTAAATTCATGCCCCATTATTTTAGACATTTCAACTCTGAGAAAAGTATTCTGACCATCAACCCTATCTATACGTCTCATAATTTTATAGGTTTCTAACCAGTCTCCTTTCAGCATCTACCGCTCCAGTGAAAAGGACCTGAGTTTTTCTAGTCTCTCCTTGTAACTTCGATCCTCTATTCTGGGCAGCATCCTGATAAACCTGTCCTGCACCCTCCTTCCTGTAATGTGGCACCAGAAATTAACACCAGTCTTGTACTCCCCTATCCTGGGAAATGCCCTTGGTTATTCACCCTATCCATGCCCGTCATGATCTCATAAACCTCAATAAGATCCACCACTTAGCCTCTGACTCTCCAGGGAAAACCGTACCAGTATATTTAGCCTCTCCCTTTAGCTCAAATCCTCCAACCCTGGCAACATCCTTTGTAAATGTTTTGAACACTTCACAACATCTTTCCTATAGGAGTGAATCCAGAATTGAATGCAGTATTCCAAAAGTGGCCTGAAACAATGTTCTGTACAGCCGCAAAATAACCTCCCAACTCCTATACTCACTGCGCCAACCAATGAAAGCAAGCGTACCAAACACCACCTTCACTACCTTGTCTACCTGCAATTCCATTTTCAAGAAGCTATGAATCTACACTCCAAGTTCTCTTTGTTCGGCAACACTCCTTAGGACTTTACCATTGAGTGTGTAAGTCCTGCTGTGATTTGCCTTACCAAATTGCAACACCTCACGTTTATCTAAATTAAACTCCATCTGCCATTCCTTGGCCTATTTAACTATCTGATCAAGATCCCATTGTATTCTGATGTAACCTTCTTTGCTGTCCATTACACCACCAATTTTGGTGTCATCGGCAAACTTATTAACTATGCCTCCTATATTCACATCCAGATCTTTTATGTAAATGACAAACAAACAGTCCTTGCAGCACATCACTTGTCACAGGCCTCCTGAGTCCAAAAAGTAACCCTCCACCGCCAACCTTTGTCTCCTACCTTCAAGCCAATTTTGTATCCAAATGGCTAGCTTTCCCTGTATTCCTTGTGATGTAACCTAGATAATTAGTCTACTGTATAACTTTGTCGAACGCCTTGCTGAAGTCCATCAAAACAACACCCACTGTTCTGCCTCCTTCAATCTTCTTTGTCACTTCTTCAAAAAAACTCCCATGAAGTTAGTGATACACGACTTCCCATGCACAAAGCCAGGCTGACTATCTCTAATCAGTCTTTCCCTTTCCAAATACATATAAATGCTGTCCCTCAGAATG
This sequence comes from Chiloscyllium plagiosum, assembly GCF_037043375.1. Classification (NCBI taxonomy): domain Eukaryota; kingdom Metazoa; phylum Chordata; class Chondrichthyes; order Orectolobiformes; family Hemiscylliidae; genus Chiloscyllium; species Chiloscyllium plagiosum. The sequence continues at coordinate 42,080,716 of NW_028270141.1, forward strand.
CCCTCCAACAACTTACCCACCACCGATGTCAGGCTTATCCTCTGTAATTGCCAGTACGCTCACATGTGCCTGCTTTTTCTCGAAGTTCTGGTGTGCTGTTGGTGTCTTCCACCGTTAAAACTGATGCAAAGTACCTATTCAGTTCCTCCACCATTTCTTTGTTCCTCATCACTGCTTCTCTGGCCTAACTTTCCAGAAGTCAGTGTCCACTCTTGCCTCTCTCTTACCTTTCATGTATCTAAAAAAAAATTTACTTGCCATTCTCTTTTTATTTACTAACTACCTCATCCTCATATTTCATTATCTCACCCTTATTGCATTTTTATTTATCTTCTGCTTCTTTTTTTTAAAGGCTTCCTAATACTCTGAATTTCCACTAATCATCACCATATTGTATGCTTTCTCATTTGTTTTTATGCTGTCCCTGACTTGCCTTGTCAGCCATGGTTGCCTCTTTTAAGGAGTAGCAGACTTAAAAATAGATGAAAAAAATTACTTCTCTCAAATGGTCATGAATCTGTGGAATTCACTAAATTAGAAGGTGATGGATTCCAGGACAATGATTGGAGTGGCATGGGGCTCAGTGATTAGCACTACTGCCACAGAGCACCACAGACCAGGGTTCAATTCCAACTTCAGGTGACTGGCTGGGTGGAGTTTGCACATTCTACCCGTGTCTGTGTGGGATTCCTCCAGGTATCCTGATTTACTCCCACATTCCAGAGATGTGAATGTTAGGTGGATTATCCATGGGAAATGCAGGGTTACAGGGATAGGGTGGGTGGGTTGTTAAGTGGGGTGGGTGTCTGGATGGGTTGCTGTTTGGAGGGTTAGTGTGGACTTGATGGACCCGACAGCCTGCTTCCACACTATAGGAATTTTATGATTCTATGAATAAGGTCGAGGAGATGAACAGATTTGTAGTTATTAATGGAGTTAAACATTATGGAGAGCAGGCAGGAACATAAAGTCAGAGAGATGTACAGCATGGAAACAGAACCTACAGTCCAACTCGTCCATGCTGACCAGGTATCCTAAATTAATCTAGACCCATTTGTCAGCATTTGGCCCATACACCTCTAAACCCTTTCTATTCATGTAATCACTCAAATGCATTTTAAATGTTGTAATTGTACCAGCATCCATCATGTCCTCTGGCAGCTCTTTCCATACACGCACCACCCTCTGCATGAAAAAGTTGCCCCTTAGGTCTCTTTTAAATCTTTCCCCTCTCATCTTAAATCACCTTAATTCCCCTACTTCAGGGAAAAGACCTTCCTATTTACCCTATCCATGCCCATCATGATTTTATAAACCTCTATAAGGTCATCCTTAGCCTCTCAGTGAGACACTCTTTGGAGGGTCGGTGTGGACTTGTTAGGCCAAATGGCCTGTTTCAAAACTCCAACTTTCCAGGGATAATAGCCCAGCCTATTCAGCCTCTCCCTGTAGCTCAAAGCCTCTAAAGATGGCCTAACCAATGTCCTGTACAGCCACAACATGATCTTACAACTTCGATACTTAATGCACTGACCAATAAAGGAAAGTATACTAAACGCTGCCTTCACTATCCTATCTACCTGCGACTCCACTTTCAAGGAACTATTAACCTGCACTCCAAGGTCTCTTTGTTCAGCAACACTCGCCAGGATGTTACCATTAAGTGTACAAGTCCTACTCTGATTTGCCTTACCAAAATGCAGCACCTCACATTTATCTAAATTAAACTCCATCTGCCACTCTTTGGCCCATCTAATCAAGATCCCATTCTACTCTGACGTAACTTTCTTTAATGTCCACTATACCTCCCCAATTTTGGTGTCATACTTCCTATGTTCACATTCAAATCATTTTTATAAATGATGAAAAGCAGTGGACCCATTGGGAATTGATGCCCAGATGAGATCACGCATGATTGTATTAAATGGGGATAAATTGCCTAACCTATCTCCCTAAATTTTTTAAATAGTTTATTTACATGGAGGATAATCTGCAGATGGAGCAAGATGAGGTCAGGATGCTGGACTTGTTTAATGATACTACAATAAGGAGATACTGTGGCCTGTGTTCTGAAAACAGGAAATCTATTGGAAAATGGGATCTCCTTCCACATCTGATCATCTGAATTCTTTTTGATCTAAAATGAATAGGAATAAATATATAATATTCAGTAATACATATCTTTCAGTTCTTCAATGTGGTCACACTGTATCTGGATGCTAAATATAAAATGATTAAAAATTAATTTGAACGTTTAACTTTTGATCTGGGGATCATGCACTCAGATAACTGTGTATCCAGCACTCAGCACATCTCACATTATACAATCCAATTTGCTCACTGTCCCTTTGATATATTATAGCTTTGTTTTACACCATTTCTTTCACTTTTTTTTTAAAAAAGCTTTTTTTGAAGCTATACTTAGAAGTCTTTGCACCTGTTCTTGTTTATAATAGATATGTATATTTACAATACTCAGTATCTATTGGCCACTGACCTTATTTGTCTGTACTTAGTGCAAAGAACAGATCAGAAATAGACACTTGAAGGATGTGCGAATTCTTTTTGAATGAAAAACATTGATTCACCAACCTTCTAGGGTTGTCTTGGATTCTTTAAGAATGAAAATTTAATGTCTTGTGTACTACTGTGAGCCATCATAGACCACTGAAAAAGAATTGTGTTTTAATTGTTTGACATTAATTGTAGAGACAGGAAACAGATTGTTTGTTGAATGGATGGCATGGTTAGAGTTGGAAGATTCTGTAATGAATTCTCCAGCAATATATTCAATTGGAGATGGTAAACTAATGTGTAAATATATCTTCAAAAATAGCTTTTTTAAAAAAAAGTGAAAGAAATGGTGTAAAACAAAGCGATAATATATCAAAGGGACAGTGAGCAAATTGGGTTGTATAATGTGAGATGTGCTGAGTGCTGGATGCACAGTTATCTGAGTGCATGATCCCCAGATCAAAAGTTAAACGTTCAAATTAATTTTTAATCATTTTATATTTAGCATCCAGATACACAGTGTGACCACATTGAAGAACTGAAAGATATGTATTACTGAATATTATATATTTATTCCTATTCATTTTAGATCAAAAAGAATTCAGATGATCAGATGTGGATCAGATCCCATTTTCCAATAGATTTCCTGTTTTCAGAACACAGGCCACAGTATCTCCTTATTGTAGTATCATTAAACAAGTCCAGCATCCTGACCTCATCTTGCTCCATCTGCAGATTATCCTCCATGTAAATAAACTATTTAAAAAATTTAGGGAGATAGGTTAGGCAATTTATCCCCATTTAATACAATCATGCCTGATCTCATCTTTGCATACCTTGTAGGAGTTTCTTCCCAGGCCCTGCTATAGCCAGTGTTTTCTATAATGAACCCGATACTGGATATTAGTCTCATAGATCGTCTCTACACTGCCTTCAGCCTTTCAATGTTCTACCTGTTTCTCAGATCACAACTAAACTTGGACCAGTCACCCAAGATGTGGTCTGATGACAGCATTGTACAAGTTTGGTCACAAACTCCCAGTGTAATCAATTGCTTCAGAAAGGAAGGCCCAATAGGAAATGTCAAAACCATAATATTTCTAACCAGAAATTTAGAAAGCTAGTAATGAGAAGTGACTTATCCTCCTCAAATTGTGTACATCTCCCTTTTTAACAATCACTCTTTCTAATATTCATAAATATATAATTCTAAACTTTAATTTAAAAATAGTTGTGCTCCCATGCTCAAGTTTTGTGTTGACGATATTTCTAAAGTACATTTTTTATTAAATGGCTGGAGATTCAATATCAATTTTGTGCTACCTTACAAGTAATGTTCCTTCTTTGCTGCACAGGAACTCAATAATTCCAACAAGCCTTGCACGATCTAGCCACTTTATAACCAGGCAAAAACAAAATTCAAGGGGTTATGTATTTATGACAAAACAACTGTACAGAACTGGAAAAATAAAAAGAGGGTGTGTTGCTCCCAAGACAAATTTCCATCTCACACACTGTTTATAAATAGAAAATTCACCTCATAGCAACCAGGCAGAGAAGACTTGCCAGTCCTTCACTTATAAGACACTGATTAGAGTGGATTTTCAATATCTTTACCAGTTCCTGATTGTCAGCCTAATATCCAACTGAAAATCTTCCGAACCATTCAAAGAAAACCTAGAATGGAATGCAGCTCCCGAACCAATTGAATGGCAGCCATGTGGAGTTAGTCAGGACACTTACAGCAGTCAACAGGCTCAACATTAATTACTCTTCGTAATAGTATTTGGGAATGATATTACCTTTCACATAAAGCAAATCTACTCCCTATATCCAGTGTACATAACTCACACTGTTAATCCATAACTCCTGTGCTGACTGACCTCTGTTGGTGAACTGCCTTCTTTGAACCACTTCAGTTTCCATTCTGCTGTTAGGAGGAGAATTTCAGGATTTTGACCTAGTTACAATGAAGAAATGGCAACAGTTCCAAGTCAGAACTATTTGTGTCTTGGGAGGAACTTTGGGGGTGATGCTGTTTCTATGCACCCACTGCACTTATCTTTCTAGATGGTGAAGGTGTTGCCGAAGAAGCCTTGATAAAGTCAGTGTGCACCATGTCGATTAAATAGATCCACCAGTGATACAGGAAATTAATGTTATACAATGTGGATGTGGGGGAAAATGACAGAATCGAGCATGGCTTCAATAGTTCCTGTAACTGAATAGGAGAAAGTGAGGTCTGCAGATGCTGGAGTTCAGAGCTGAAAATGTGTTGCTGGAAAAGCGCAGCAGGTCAGGCAGCATCCAGGGAATAGGAGAATCGACGTTTCGGGCATAAGCCCTTCTTCAGGGCTTCTTTCCTGAAGAAGGGCTTATGCCCGAAACGTCGATTCTCCTGTTCCCTGGATGCTGCCTGACCTGCTGCGCTTTTCCAGCAACACATTTTCAGCCCTGTAACTGAATAGTCTTAGTAGGTCCATGGTCATTGAAGAGTGGCCACTTGAACAGCAAACTTGTGATGACAATGTTTCCTGTGAAAACACATCCCTCTCGGTTTTTGACAAAAATAGAAATTGTTGGAGAAGCTCAGCGGGTCTGGCAGCATCTGTGGACAGAAATCAGAGTTATCATTTCTGGTCGAGTATTCCTTCCTCAAAACTGATGGTAGCTGATAATATGTTCAACATTATTATCTGGCTGACACCAATTGTTACAGTTAACCTGAGAATGTAACTTTTAAAACAACGTTTTGTGATTTACATATAAAAGAAGTGAAACTATCATGGTATTCTAACAGATAAAAGACTCAACAAAAAATCAAGGTACCTTTTCAATGTATAATTTCAGTTACATCACACTGTAAACTTTTGCTATAAATTCTGTGTCTTACAATTGTGTCCTCCACAACCACCTGATGAAGGAGCGGTGCTCCGAAAGCTAGTGCTTCCATTTAAACCTGTTGGACTATAACCTGGTGTTGTGTGCTTTTTAACTTTGTACACCCCAGTCCAACACTGGCATCTCCAAATCATGGCTAACAATGGGTTTTGTGTAATAACAGACTATGTGATAGTAAGGCCTGCTGTGTGGAGGTTGGAGCAGGGACATGGGAGAGCTCAAGCCCCAAAGTTGCTGAACTCAATATTGAGTCTGGAAGGCTGCACGATGCCCAGCGGAAAATGAGGTGCTGTTATTCCAGCTCACGCTGAGCTTCGCTGAAGCACTGTAGCCAGCCTGAGACAGCCTCTCTGTTTTTGACTTGCTGCAGGAAAAAGGGGTATAGGCAAGGAAATTCAAGCAAACTGGAAAAGAGAACAAAAAATCTTCACAGTTATAACTGCAAATAAATTTGTATGTGTTGATTTGATCTATTTTTAGAGCTGTATGGCAGGAACTAATGTACTATAGTGTATTTTCAGAGACCTTGATCCCCTGATCATATTTCCTGGCAGAAAGATTCAAAATGAATCTCTACTCGTGCTTCACTGCCATTGGGTGCAGCCATACACATATATCTGTAAGAATTCTGTAAGTGCTTAACCCTTGCAAAAATAGGAGGTAGGGTCTAAAACTTAGTTTGTTATATTGTGACAAATTGATGGATATTTTTGTTCTTTACTGCGTGGTGCCTAATAAGAATCGTGAAACTATTAAAATGTGTTCAATTATCAAACGTGTTTGGTTTTTATCCCTGCCTGTGAAAGAAAGCTCTTATACAGCACAAAACTTCAAAACTCCTCAAAGCTTCGTGATGTTGCAAAGTCCTTTACAGCAAAGGAGTCAGAAGTCAAACAACACCAGGTTATAGTCCTGGTGACTTCATCTGACAAAGGGACAACACTCTTAAAAACTTGTGATTTTAAATAAACCTGTTGGACTATAATCTGATGTCGTTTAACTTCTGACCTTGTCCACCCCAAACCAACACCTGCACCTTCACATTACACCAAATGAAGCATGTAAAATGCATATGTCATAATTTACAAAACGTGGCAGGACGTAACCACAACCTGTGAAGAGATTACGACCTGATCATGTTTTTCTGACGGTTGAGAGATGACTAATCGAACACAATAGTAATGACATTTGCATAGGGGTTTGGATCCTTTATATATTACAAAAAAACATTCAAAAACACTTAGAATAGTGAATGCACACCATTAATGACGCATTTGAATGTCAATCTTTTGTGTTCAGACTACTGGAGCAGGGCTTGAACCGGCAACTTCTGACTTACTAGAAAGTTTCACTGTAAATTGGAGCTTCTATCTTTAACTTTCAGGCTCTCAGGCTCAAACCCAGCAACTTCCTAATTGGGGAGATAGTCTCTATTCACTCACGTGTACTCCCACTCAAAACCAGACGTCATTACGCTTGACAAAAAAATATTTAGCGTAAGGAGCCCATTCCTAAACAGTTCAACTACAACTCCCAGAAGGCATCGTGCATAGCACGTCTGCGCAGTACAGACGATTGGTCGGCCCCGCCCCCGCCCCCGCCCCCGCCCCCGCCCCCGCCCCCCCCCCCCAAGTGCACCATTCGGGGCGGGGGCCAACGGCAAAGAGGTGGAGGCGACGGATTGGCCGTTAACCGGCAGGTGGACCTGTTAGAAGCAACGCTTTCGTGACAATCAATGCGGAACGTGACTGTGCTGGCGGCGGCCTGCTTTTGTGTCCTCGCCATCATTATCCCTTTCGGATTGCAGCCTGGCCGCGAGCCCGGTAGCCTGTTCCAGTTTCGAGGTACTGTAATGGTAAATTTAACCGTCAAATAACCGCCACGCTCGCTCGCGGCTCTGAGGCTTTTGACGTCACGGTAGAAAGTACTGCGCGTGCGTGTTACCGTCGTGACGTCAGGCCAGGTGACGCCACAGCGGACGCTGTGCCCCATTTGGTACTGCGCCTGCGCATCTGCCTGACAACTTTTGACAAAGTAGAACAGCCATCTGTAACTTTCAAAGCATGTGTTTATTAGCATTACGTTGTTACAGACCCTTTGGTCCAAACAGTCCATACTGACCGTAGGGCAGCATGGTGGCTCAGTGGTTAGCACTGCTGTCTCACTGTGCCAGGGACCTGGGTTTGATTCCAGTTGGGGGTGACTGTGTGGGGTTTGCGCTTTTCCCCGTGTCTGCGTGGGTTTCCTCTGGGTGCTCTGGCTTCCTCCCACAGTCCAATGATATGTAGGTCAGGTAAAAACTCAGCAGATTTGGCAGCGTCTGTGGAGAGAGAAACAGAGTTAATATTTCAAGTGCAATAATTTTTCTTTTTCAGTTCTGAAGCAGTCATACTAGGACTTGAAACATTGACCGTATTTCTCACTCAACAGCTGTTGCCCAGACCTGATGAGTTTCTCTAGCATTCTCTGTTTGCTTCACATTTGCAGCATCAGCAGTATTTTACTTTTGTAAAAGTGAGGAAGTCTAGCTAGACTGTATCTGGAATACTGGAGGCAGTTTTAGTTCTTTTATCTAAGGAAAGATGCACTGGCATTGGAAGTGGTCCGGAGAATGTTCACTATGTTGATTCTGGGCATGGAGGGATTATCTAATAAGGGACATTTAGGTTGGACTTGTGATCATTGAAGTTTAGAATAGTGAGTGGTGACCTTATTGAAATATGAAATGTACATGTAGGCATATACGCCTAGAGGATATTTCTTTCCCCTTGTGAGAAAGTCTCAATGGAAGGGGTCGGCCATTTAAGGCAGAGATGAGAAGGAATTTCTTCTTTGAGGGTAGTGAATCTGTGACATTCTTTACAGCAGAGGCATGTTGAGGCTGGGTCAATAAGTATGTTCAAGGCCGGGGTAGAAGAACTTTTAATCAGTAAGGGAATTGAGGATGTGAGGGTAAGGCAGAAAAAGGGAATTGAGGATTATTAAGTAAGGCATGATCTTGTTGACCAGCAGAATGGACTGAATCAGCCAAAGGCCTATTTCTGCTTCTACATCTTATCGAGAGTAATATAGCACAAAAATGGACCCTTCAGTCCAACCATGCTGACCATTGTCCCAAACTAAACTAGTCCCACCTGCCTGTGCTTGGCCCAAATCCCTCCAAACATTTCTTACTCATGTCTTTATCCAAATGTCTTTAAATGCTATAACAGTACCTGTATCTACCACTTCCTCATTCCACACATGAAGCAAAGAGTCATAGAGATGTACAGCATAGAAACAGATCCTTCGCTCCAACCTGTCCATGTCGACCAGATATCCCAACCCAATCTAGTCCCATTTGCCAGCACCCAGCCCATATCCCTCCAAACCCTTCCTATTCATATACTCCCTGACCCCAGGGAAAAGACTTTGTCTATTTACCCTATCCATGCCCCTCATAATTTTATAAGCTTCTATAAAGTCACCCTTCAGCCTCCGACGCTCCAGGGAAAACAGCCCCAGCCTGTTCAGCCTCTCTTTATAGCTCAAATCCTGCAACCCTGGCAACATCCTTGTAAATCTTTTCTGAACCCTTACCTTGTAATCTGAGGTAACCCTCTTCGCTGTCCACCACACCTCCAATCTTGGTGTCATCTGCAAACTAACTAACCGTATCTCTTATGCTCATATCCAAATCATTTATATAAATGACAAAAAGTAGAGGACCCAGTACTGATCCTTGTGGCACTCCACTGGTCACAGGCTTCCAGTCTGAAAAACAACCCTCCAATGCCATCGTCTGTCTTCTACCTTTGAGTCAGTTCTGTATCCACATGACTAGTTCTCCCTGTATTCCGTGAGATCTAACCTTGCTAATCAGTCTCCCATGGGGATCCTTGTCGGACGCCTTACTGAAGTCCATATAGATCACATCTATCGATCTGCCCTCATCAATCCTCTTTGTTACTTCTTCAAAAAACTCAATCAAGTTTGTGAGACATGATTTCCCATGCACAAAGCCATGTTGACTATCCCTAATCAGTCCTTGCCTTTCCAAATACATGTACATCCTGTCCCTCAGGATTCCCTCTAACAACTTGCCCACCACCGACGTCAGGCTCACTGGTCTATAGTTCCCTGGCTTGTCCTTACCACCCTTTTTAAACAGTGGCACAACGTTGGCCAACCTCCAGTCTTCTGGCACCTCACCTGTCACTATCGATGATAGATATATCTCAGCAAGATTCCCAGCAATCACTTCTCTAGTTTCCCACAGAGTTCTTGGGTACACCTGATCAGGTCCTGGGGATTTATCCACATTTATGCATTTAAAGACATCCAGCTCTTCCTTCTCTGTAATCTGGACATTTTGTAAGATGTCACCATCTATTTCCCTACAGTCTATATCTTCCATATCCTTTTCCACATAAATACTGATGCAAAATACTCATTTAGTATTTCCCCCATTTTCTGCGTCTCCACACAAAGGCCGCCTTGCTGATCTTTGAGGGGCCCTATTCTCTCCCTAGTTACCCTTTTGCCCTTAATGTATTTGTAAAAGCCCTTTGGATTCTCCTTATTTCTATTTGCCAAAGCTATCTCATGTCCCCTTTTTGCCCTCTTGATTTTCCTCTTAAGTATACTCCTACTGCCTTTATACTCTTCTAAAGATTCACTTGATCTATCCTGTCTATACCTGACATATGCTTCCTTCTTTTTCTTAACCAAACCCTTAATTTCTTTAGTCATCCAGCATTCCCTAAACCTACCAGCCTTTCCTTTCACCCTAACAGGAATATACTTTCTCTGGATTTTCATTATCTCAATAAAATGACGAAAGTTTGCAGAGGAAGAGAAACTCATTGACAGGTCTGCGTATGCTTGATTAATTAAGTAACGTGTACATAAAGATGGGAAACCTTGATGAAGCCAGGCTGAATGGTCAAATGCTTTGACTAGTATATCATAACGAGACTAGTCTAAAATATGTGGTCATGGGGTCACCTCACTCAGCTAACATGTCCAGTATCAAAATTGCTATTTCTTTTAAAATCATCTTAGATTCCCAAAATGCAACTTAAATTCATAACATTCCCGAATCTCGAGCTCCAGGGAACAACACACACATTCAATCCAGGACGAGCCAGTGTTTACTCAAATCAGACTAAAAAGAGTTAATCTTTCCACCAGCTTCCATCCTGTCTGTCTCTCTGTCTGTCTCTCTGTCTGTCTGTCTGTCTGTCTGTCTGTCTCTCTCTGTGTCCCTTGAACCCTTCAATCACTGAATATAATATACAGAAGAATGTTTTCTCTCTCTCACTCGCACATGAACATGTTCCAACTTTCAGCCTTTGTGTTCCCCAGACTGTAAGGGTAATGAGACATTTACTTCCCGGAACAGTCAAGATGGGGGAGCTGAGTTTTATTAATTCAAACCTGCTCAGTGTGGTATACGTGAAAATGTATCAGGATTGTTCTATTACGTGCATATTCCACTCAGCTGATTAAATTACAAGTTCTTTTCCTATTGCCTATAAGTTTTGTTAAGTGTCTTCGACATAACCAGAATTTTTAGTTATCCGACATCCTGCTGTAAAATCCACATGTGAATAAGTACTATTACCTTATTACACTGATCCATTGACACTAAGAACCGATATCCTTAATTCTTCTAAACAAATGCCGCCACCATCACCACCACCACCACCACCACCACCACTACTGTGGTCATGCACTTTCCCGCATCTTCTGCAATAGATGTGTCACATCTAAAACTACAAGCTTTCTCAATATACATCACAGTGCATCCTAAAAATACTCAGCCCAAATCCACTATAGTCTCTCATTCATCACTTAATCTTTGTTTGTCAAGCATGTTGAACTTTATAGAATTCTTAAGGTCGTCTGGAATTCAAGAGATAATCTGTTCAGTGGAGCAGAATAAAATCTTTCAATGCCTGCCACAAGTCCAAAGGTTGATAGGTTAGTAACATAACGCTCAGGTCTTTCACACGGTCAGGAGATATTAACATATTACAACATATTTTTATCATATTGAAGTACAGTTAACATACAAGACCAGTTTATGGTGGTGTTTATACTCCACATAAGACTCCTCCCATCCCCCTATCTGGATCCATCAGCACATTCTTTTATTCCTTGTCTGCTTGTCTAGCTTCCATCCATCCATACAACCTGTCTAAACTATTCCAGTGGTAGGAAGTTCCACAACAGACCTCTCTGGATAAGGCTGTCTCTTGAACTCCCCAACAAGTGTGCCTCCCTTTTACATAAGGGACATATTTTACCTTTCTTGTGCTCATCCTTGAATGTATTCTAAATAATTGAAGCTTGGACATTCTATTAAAATGTCACCCTTTTTGTCCCTTCTTGCAAACAAAGACCTTTACTGGCTCTGTGAAAAGTCTTTGCCAGGTGCTTTCTCATCCCCCAAGTACTCTCCAGGGAGTTGCCCAGGTAATGGAACAACAAGGAACAATAGCTTTCTTAAAAATAACAGTTTCCTTAGACTTATTCCTGGCAACACATCATCTTAATATCCTCTTATATTGTTCCCACCTCTCTGTCAGTAACCAGCCAGAACACTGAACCAGAATATTGGGGAAAATTGTCCCTTTCTGTGATTGGTGTAATAAAATATTTTATATCCACCTGAGAGTACAGACAGTGCCTTGGTTTGATCATTCATTTGAAAAACAGCCCTTCCAATGCCGCAGCACTCCCTCATTCTGATACTGCGTGTCAGGCTATCAGGATTATGGGACTCCATAATACCACACATATATTTACTTGGACTTTAGTAAAGCTTTTGACAAGATTCCACAAAGTAGATTAATTAGTAAAATTAGATCACATGGGATTCAGGGTGAGCTTGCAAATTGGATAAAAAATTGGCTTAATGGCAGAAGAGTGATAGTGGAAGATTTGTGCACCTTGTGTCTCTCACTGTGTCCCACACCTGCACACACACAACATGGCTGCTGGGGAAAGAATAAGCACTACCGCAGTTAGGCGGTAGTGTGGGGGTTAAATAAAAAAAAAAGAACAGAAGTGTCAAACATCCTGTTCACTCAAAATAAAAGAGTGGTAGTGGAAAAAAAATAGAAATTGCTGGAAAGTTTCTAGAATCCTACTGCACAAAAATAGACTCTTCAGTCCAACCAGTCCATGTTGAACATAATCCCAAACCATACTAGTCCCACTTGCCTGCTCCTGGTTCATATCCCTTCAAACCTTTCCTATTCAAGTGAACTTAACTAAGTGAATAAATGCAGATTGTTATAACATTTACAAAGCATTTGGACAGGTGCATGAAGAGGAGAGGTTTAAAGGGATATGGGCCAAACTCTGACAAATGGGACTAGTTGAGTTTGGGCACGTGCTCAGCATGGATGAATTGGACTGAAGGGTATGTTTCAATGCTCTATGACTCTATAAATCTTTAATTTCGTTTTATACACATTCAGATTGTAATGCATCAAACATAGCCAGATGATTTAGAGAAATCTAGAGATGGAATAGTTTAGAATTTTACTTTCTTCATCTTTCTGTCTCTCTTTATATAGTCAATAAGGAATGATGAAGAGTTGAACAACCTCATTGCCTTGCTCAAATTGTGCTCCGTATTAAAGTTCAAGGGATTTTCAGAGGTGGAGTGATTTCTTTAAGAAAAGGCAGGAAGAGTAAGAGAGTATGAAGCCAGTTAGTTTCATGACTCACATCTTTCAAGTGACTAAGGAGTGCTGGAAGTTATCAGTACATAAATCTTTGTAAACTGTTTAAGAGGAAGCTAGATAATTACATAAGAGAGGAAAGAACAGAAGGATGCATTCTTGAGATGAAGAAGTGGAAGAGGAGACTTGTGCAGAATGTGGAGTATAAGCACCAGCCCTTGAATTGGTTGGGTCAAATGATCTGTTTCATTGGACATTAATAGCTCCTAAAAATAAAGAATAGCTTTACTTTCTTAGAACGGCAGCACATTTGCGAAATACCAAACTGGCCCAGAGTCATTGTCTTTGGTTGTTTGCTTTGAATTTTCAATCTTGGCAACACTGCCATGTGGGAAATAAGCAGAAATGGAAACCCAGAGTAAATTTCAGTATGATACCCTTAACCACTTGTTGGTTTCAGAACAACTTTTGCAAACACCTGAGAGACAACTCCATTTAGCTAGGGATAGCAGATAAAATAAATCTGTAGAGGAAGGAGAAGGGAAGAAAATACTGTACAAGAGGGCTGGTAAACTCCTTTAGAGTCATAGAGATGTACAGCACAAAAACAGACACTTCTTTCCAACTCGTCCATGCCGACTAGATATCCTAACCTAATCTGGTGAACTCCGAGTTCATCCCTTGTGGTTGGAGGGTTCCTAGCCGGAAGATGAGGCGTTCTTCCTCCAACCGTCGTTTCGCTGTGGTCTGACGATGGAGGAGTCCAAAGACCTGCATATCCTTGGTGGAGTGGGAGGGGGAATCCGGACCAACCAACCCAACCACCCTGTAGCTCAACATTTCAATTCCCCCTCCCACTCCACCAAGGATATGCAGGTCTTTGGACTCCTCCATCGTCAGACCACAGCGAAACGACGGTTGGAGGAAGAACGCCTCATCTTCCGGCTAGGAACCCTCCAACCACAAGGGATGAACTCGGAGTTCACCAGTTTCCTCATTTCCCCTCCCCCCAGCCTGTCTCAGTCAAATCCATCAAATTCAGCACCGCCTTCCTACCCTGCAATCTTCTTCCCGACCTCTCCGCCCCCACCCCAGTCTGACCTATCACCCTCACCTTGACCTCTTTCCACCTATCACATTTCCAATGCCCCTCCCCCAAGTCCCTCCTCCCTATCTTTTATCTTAGCCTGCTGGACCAACTTCCCTCATCCCTGAAGAAGGGCTAATGCCCGAAACGTCGATTCTCCTGTTCCCTAGATGCTGCCTGACCTGCTGCGCTTTTCCAGCAACACATTTCCATCAAGTGTATAAGCCCTGCTCTGATTTGCCTTTCCCAAAATGCAGCACCTCGCATTTATCTAAAATTAAACTCCTTCTGCCACTCCTCAGCCCTTTGGCCCATCTGATCAATATTCCATTATACTCTGAGATAACCTTCTTCATTGTCCACTACATCTCCAATTTTGGTGTCATCTGTAAACTTACTAACTATATCTCCTATGTTCACATCCAAATCATTTGTATAAATTTAATTGGAAAAATTGAAGCACCTTTTCCCAACATAAAATACTTGTAACTCAGTCTTCAGAGAAGATGAGAAATCGTTCAGCATTTGTTTTAAAGTAGATAAATTACCCAAAAATATTGAAGATTGCCCATGGATTTACGAAAAAGTTTTGTACTGCAAACCTGTGTATTTGTTACCTCTTCTTTTGGATCATACACAAGGAGGCTAATTGCCCAATTGCTTTTGTGCCTGTTGTTTGGACGAGTTTCCCAATATGTCTCAGTACCTTTTCCCTATTGTCCCGAGCTTTTATCATTCTCAAGTATTCATCAAATTTCCTTTAGAAAGTTACTTTTGAATCAGCTTCTGCCAACATTTCAGGTAGTGCATTCCAGATCATTCTTTTTTGTTTTGTGACTTTTATACCCACATGTAACAGTTTGTTGACAGATTGGTGAGAGGAAGGTAAGGTCAAGAATCGTCTCCAAGCTCAGGTTTCTTTAGAACTCGATTGCACTTTATATTTACTGTGTTTAATAATATTTAGTATTATTGTTACCATTATGAAAGAATATTCTCCACATGTTCTCTCTCCATTCATCTCTCACACTTTTCTAATTAATTCTGCCTACACTATGTCAGTTTTGCCCATAAGGAGGATCTCTGTGACATCATCGCAATTTTGCTTCAGGGTCCTAAAGACCTTTCACAACAATCACAGCAAGTCACTTGTCTAAGACGAATGAGTCTCATTTCCCCTTACTTTGATCCCTTTGCAAATTGACTTAAGTCTGTGTCCTTGGTTACTGGCTGAACTGCCATTGGAAACAGTTCTTCCTCACCTATTCTATCAAAACTACATAAGATTTATTTAATCTTTCCTTACTCTTCTCCACTGTAATAAGAATAGCACCCTCAGTTTTACCTAGGCATCCAAGGCAGTGAAAAGGTTGGATATTTATGCAAATGTAATTGAAGTTCTGATCCTAATGGAAGAGAATCTCATTTTGGGGGTTCTACTTCAGATATAACTGTGGCATGATTATCATCTAACTTTGTTGTTTGAAGAATATACTGACACATTTTGGTGAAAAATTACCTGCGTTTGCTGCGTTGTGTAGAGATTCTCTAATTAGACAATAAAATTGACTTTGTTTGCTGAAAGCCCCGCTCTACCTCCTCCAACACATTAGCTAGCAGCATAATGTCAATGGACACTCCATAGGTCCCAGGGCAAATCCTGCTACTTTGTGTGAGCCTTGGCTAACAGCCATAAAATGGATGCTTGGGAATGCAGCACACCCAGTTCACATAGGCATCATATAAAGGGTGATGAAAATTGTTTTGACTTCTCAGTGTGTTTTATTCATATTTCTCTTCATGCATCCATTGGGTTTTTAGTCACTTATCCAAATATGACTTGGAGTAATATTTTGTTTGATTACATCTTCTGAAGTGTTATGTTGAAAATGTTAAATAAGTGCAGTATATGAACATGGGATCTTTGACCTTTCACTGTAGTTCAGTACATTCAGTTTTGCCCATATGTAGCATCTGCTTTAAGATGGCTAAATTGTCCGAAAGTATTGTGAATTTTACAAGATTAACAAGATAGTTGGTAATGCAAAGTTGTGGTGTTTTATTATCGTTATAATGAATCGTACAGCTCAGAAGGAGGCCATTTGCTCCATTGTGGTTGTGTGAGGTCTCTGAATAGGTTATTCAATTAGATTCGTTCTCTTGCCCTTACCCAATAGCCCTGAATAACATAACGCATGATGTTGAGCAGTTCAGTGTGGCATATAACTTATAAAGAGGAATCCATAGAATGCCTACAGTGTGGAAACAGGCCATTTGGCCCATCAACTACCCCCCCGCCCACCAAAAAGCATCCCATCCAGACCCACCTATCCCCCTACCCTATCCTTATAACCCTACATTCCCCATGACTAATCCACCAAGCTTGCGCATCCCTGAACACTATGGGTAATTTAGTATGTCTAATCCACTCTAACTAGCATATCTTTGGACTGTGGGAGGAAACTGGAGCACCCAGCAGAAACCCAAGCAGGCAGGGGGAGGATGTCCACGCAGCCAGTTGCTCAAGGGTGAAATTGAACTGGCACTGTGAGGCAGCAGGGAAACTACTGAGCCACTGTACCTCCTACAATAACCTACAATGTGCATTAACATTTGTGGCAGCTGCCACCAAAGCTCAATGGGAAGGGCTGCTGTATAGCACTCTCCTGCCATAGGTACTGGGAGACTGGAAATAGCGGGAAATTCCTTTGCCTGTACATTTGACTTAGAACTAAAATTTGTAAGTACAAAGGTTACAGGGAAAAGACAGGAGAATGTGGTTGAGAAATATAGCCATGACTTAATGGGCTGAATGGCCTAATTCTGCTTCTGTATCTTATAATCTCAGTTTAGGGGTGATGAGGCACCTCATGGTGCTACATAATGTATTGAAAAAATCTGTTTGAGTTTTGTAATGTTAAGTTATGATGATCTCTTGATTTAAGGCCAACACAGAGAATGTATATTCAAGTCCATTTCAGAAATTCAAGGCTGTAATCAAGGCTGACTTTCCAGTGCAGTACTCGGGAAACTACTTTCAGATTAGACATTAAATTGAGTCTTCCTTCGCCCTCTCAGGGGGATGCAAAAGTATTACCTAAAAAACAAAATAACTCTCAAAAGTATTTCATTGGCTGTGAAGCACTTTGGTTCTCCTATTGTCCTGAAAGGCACAATGTAAATTCACGTTCTTTCTATTTCTTCTCTTGAGTGTTGACTTTACTTTGCCAGAGTGGACAACAGATCAGTTTGATATTGTGATTGGTATACTATCAGCTCGACACCACCATGGGTTACGTAATGCACTCAGAAATACCTGGCTGGGGCATTTACAGCATCTGAACCAGCGGTGAGTCACAAATTATTAAAGCATTTAAGTTATTTTTCTCTTTGAACAATTTTTAGATTAGAAAATAGCTGAGAAGAGTGTGCAATTATATGAAAAATAGCTATTTGGTGTAAAAAAAAAAATCCAGGGCTTCTGGAGAAGTAAGTAGAAGAAAGATTGCAATGTTTAGGGATTCTAAAATCTTACAGCACAGCAGAAGCCTGTACCCAACAACCCCACCCCCCCCACAAACGGACTCTTAAAGAAAACCATCAATGAGCTCACCTCTTTTCTCTTTCCCCATGGCCAAAATTAGCAAATAAGTGTAAGTAACTGAGAAACAAAAACCTTCAAACTTTCAAATAAAGCATTGTTTTTCTTTATTTGACCAACGTCAAAGAAGGTGATGAAGGTATCTAGTGATTTTTTAAAAGTTTTATAGTAGATGGAAGAATGGTAAATGCTTTGACCTACCATGCACAACCTATGCTATGTAGGATCTCCAGGATGCTTTCTGTATCTTCTATAATCTTTTGTGTAGGAAATGTTGTCAGTGGCAGCAGCTTTAAAGTTTGATTAGCAGCTGGTATTGCTGGGGCTGTGAAATTAATAGGTGGCATGTTTATAAATGTGGTCAATGTGTAAGCTTATGCAGGAAGATAGGGAGTGAGTGACCACAAGACAGTCAGGAAGAAACAGGCAGGTACTGCAGTAGTCTGTTGAATGCACTCCACTCTCCAGCCAGTATTCAATTCCAAATAGTGATGAAAACAATCGTTCATCTGGTTAGTGTAGCCAGAAACTAGTTCATGGAACACGGTTATCTCAGCTGTGCAGGGGACAACAGATTACAAGAGTAATTGTGGTAGAAAATTCAATAGTACGAGGAATAATTTTAAAAATAATTTAACTTGTGTTTCTAAACAACCAGTTCACCTCTGGCGTGGGTGGGACTTGAAACCTGGGCCTTCCAATCAGTGGTAGGGACTTTATTACTGCACACGAGTGGGCTAGACTGAGCCGTCCATGCTCAGCTTGGCTCTCAGCTATAATACTCACACAATATCTGTCATAAGCAGACTTCATCTTAATCCCTGTATCATTTGTCATCCAGGGAACATTGAATCTGTTCACTCTAACTTTCCCTTGGGTGGGAATATTTCTTGTCTCAACCTGAACACACTCTTCTTTAAAGACAGCCCATTGTTTGGCTGCAGTTCTGCCTGAAAGTCTTTGATTCCTATTTATTGGGGTCAGGCCCACTCTTACCTGATTGAAGTTGGCTTTCCCCCCAGTTAATGTGGGGCGGCATGGTGGCTCAGTGGTTAGCACTGCTGCCTCACAGTGCCAGGGACCCGGGTTTGGTTCCCACTCTGGGCGACTATCTGTGTGGAGTTTGCACATTCTCCCCATGTCTGCATGGGTTTCCTCCGGGCGCTCCGGTTTCCTCCCACAATCCAAAGATGTGCAGGTCAGGTGAATTGGCCATGCTAAATTGCTCATAGTGTTAGGTACATTAGTCAGGGGTAAATATAGGGCAGGGTAGGGGAATGGGCCTGGGTGGGTTACTCTTCAGAGGGTTGGCGTGGACTTGTTGGTCTGAAGGGCCTGTTTCCATACTGTAGGGAATCTAATCTAATCTAAAATTGGAGATGCCAGTGTTGGACTGGGGATTACAAAGTTAAAAATCACACAACACTAGGTTATAGTCCAACAGGTTTATTTGGAAGCACTAGCTTTCAGAGTGCAGCTCCTTCATCAGGTGGTTGTCCAGGAGTCGCGCTCCGAAAGCTAGTGCTTCCAAATAAACCTGTTGGACTATATCCTGGTGTTGTGAGATTTTTAGCTTAATCTAGAATCGTTAATCTAGATTGTTACTTGACCTATTCCAGAGCCAGTCTAAACTTTATGGTACAATGATCACTGTTCTCTAAATCTGCTCCTATTGACACTTAATCCGCGGTATATCTCATTTCACATAATCAGGTTTAGAAATGCCTCCTTTCTCATTCCACTGGAAGCATACTGATGCAGAAAATTTCCAAATAATACAGGGATTAAAATTAACAAGAAAAAGTCTGCTTATGACAGATGTTTTGTGAGCTGAGAGCCAGGCTGAGTGTGGAAAGTTCAGTCCTAGGTACTCCACTTTAGGAAGGATGTGAAAGCATCAGACAGAAGAGGTTCAGAAGTACGGTTCAGGGACAGAGGACTTCAATTACTCAATAAATTGAAAGAGTTGGGACTATTTTGTTTGGAGAAGAGAAGATTGAAAAAAAGATTTAATAGAAATATTAAAATCTTGAGCTGTCTCGACAGCAGATAAGGGAAACTGTTCCCACTGGTGGAAGGATCGAGAACAAGAAGTTGTAGTTTAAAGGTAATTTGCAAAATAAGCAATGGCAACATGAGGAATATCATTTCCATGTAGCTAGTGGTTAGGATCTGGAATGCACTGCTTCAGAGTCATTCAAGAGGGAATTAGATGATCAGAAAAGGCAGAATATGCAGGGCCTTGGGGAGTGACACGAGGTGAACTGTTCCTTCAGTGAGCCAACACCGAGATGATAGACAAACGGACTCCTTTTGCACTGTAACCATTCTGTGAAGAGTGTAAAGTACATAACACATATTTAAGTGGTACGTTCATTATGTACACAGGTTGTCAACAGAACAACAGCAGAACAATTACCACTGTTCTTGTCCACAAATACAGGAACATTGGTAAGATCTGAAACATTTTATTCATTCATGGATGTGGGCATTTCTGACTGGGCTAAGGTTTATTGTCCATCTGTAATTGTTCTTGAGAAGGTGATGATCGTTGTCCTCTTGAGCTGCTGCAGTTCCTTGGTGTGGAGGGGCGTTGTAGAATATGATGTTAATTCTAGCGTATATCTTTAGTATATGGTGTGCAGACCTCTCATAGTCTTACCCTTTAATGGTGATCATTAAGGCAGGTTGAGGGAGTGGGGAATGTCTGGTTGCCTTGACGGGTTGTGACTGAGTCCAAACATGACCCAATCGGATAAACCAGGGATTTTTGTTCTTCATTTCTGCCTGGATGCATTCTGCACTGAAAATGTGTTCCCTCCATTCACTGGGTCTATATCCCTTCCCAATGCCAGGGTCTCTCTTCTCCACCCTCCACCTAGCTTCACAGGGTCTGGACAGGGTTTGTCTCCCCTCCCCTCTGCCAGCCTTGGTCTATTCCCCTCTTCCCTTCCATACCATGGGACATAGTCCAAGGAATTATCCCTAATGTTTTGGTCAGTATTTATCCCTCAGTCAACATATTAAACTCGATTATCTGGTTATTATCACATTTCAGTTTATGGGCACTTTTCTGCACACAAATTGGCTGATGCATTAATTACAATGTCTACTTCAAAGGTACTTCATTGGTTATAAACCAAATGAGATCATGAAATGCACTGTAGATTTTTTTTTGTGTCTCTGGCAGTGTCCTTGCAAAGTTTATAATTGGGACTTATGGCTGCGACATTCCTGATGAGGACAGAGAGGATCCCTACTCCTGTCAATTGCTCAACTTTACAAACCCAGGTCAGACTTGCTGGAAATTATTAAAATGCTATACTCTTGTATTTGAGAAGGGAGGACATCATGTACACAAACATACTGGAAATCTGAACATATGCACAGGGAATCTTGTGGCTGGAACAGGTAGGAATTCAACAACCTCCTACCATTACCTTATATGGTCAAAGGTCCAGGTGCCATATTTAAAGGGCACTAAGACAGTCATTCACTCCTCACTAGACTGGAATGGCACTTAGGCTTCAGGAGGGGACAGCTGCAGTAAAACTTTCAAGCTCCTATTTCCTCGCAGTCACCTCCCCCTCTATCTCCAAACACCCTGCTGTTTCCCCTCCCAGGTCGATCTGCACCCACCGTTCCCACCATAACAGAGTTTAAGCAAGTACAGGAATCAGGCCAAGTAGGGATCTACGCCCTAGATTGTATCCCCCATGTCATGGAGGCCCACTACAAATTGAGAAACATGGCAACATAGAAAATAGAAGCAGGAGTAGATCATTCAGCCCTTCAAGCCTGCTCCACTATTCAGTATGATAATATCTGATCATCCAACGCAATACCCTGTCCCGGCTTTCTCCCCATACCATTTGATCCCTTTTGCAGTAAGAACTATATCTAACTCCTTCCTGACAATATTCAATGTTTTGGCCTCAACCGTTTTCTGTAGCAGAGAATTCCACAGGCTCGCTGCTCTATGGGTGAAGAAATTCCTCCTCACCTGAGTCCTAAATGGCCTACCCCATATTCTTAGATCTGGTTCAGGAAATAATTTATTTCTCACAACGAGTTGTTATAATCTGCAGATCCCTGAAAGGGTGGTAGAAGCAGTTTCAATAGTAGAAAAGGTCAATTTGTAGTGTTAAAGGGAAAATATAAGATGAATGGGAGTAATTTAGTAGCTATGTCAGTGAGCTGGTGCAGTGTCCTTCTAAGGGCTTATGCCCGAAACGTCGATTCTTCTTCTCCTTTAATGCTGCCTGACCTGCTGTGCTTTTCCAGCAACACATTTTTAAGCTGGTGCAGTGTCCCAAGTGGCCTACTGTGCTGACTCAGTGACAAGCAGCATGTTTTAGCTTCATTATAAACTAACCTTAGCTAATAATTTAATGTAGATCATTAAGTTTTCCATGTGGTCAGTATTCCAATACAGAGAAACAATTATGAGCTAAGGGTGTGAATTTGATTCTGTCCTATGCATGAGTCTTAATGTATCACTGTGTTTTGTCAGCCATGAATTAGTAAACAGCATTTGTACTGCTGAGTCAGAACATTGTGGTTCAAGTCTTAGTTGTGATGAGCATACAATCTCAGCAGACACTTATTATGGAGGGAGCGCTGCACTGTTGGAGATGCTGTTCTCCAGATGAGATGTTAAATTGAGGCCTTATCCATCCTTTCAATCAGGTGTGAAAATTTCTCATTTGAAGATAAGTATTCTTCCCAATGTTTTCCCTCAGCTGGTATTTATCTCCCATCCAGTATCACTAAGGCTGATGATCCTTAGTTAACACTGTATAGCTTGCTAAGTGAGAGTGATGTGATTCCTATATTCCTACAGTGACATCACTGCAAACGTACTTATTGGCTGTAAAGTATAATACTGTGGAATGTCTAGAGGCCGTGAGAGATGCTGTAGAAATGTAAATCTTCCTTTTCTTTCTTTTTGCAGTTATAGGCCAGGAAATTGAAGCTGTCAGTCTGTTCGGAACTCCTGCTTCAACATTGCTGGGAAGCAAGATTTCAAAGATTGACTTCCGCGTTCTCCATCCCATTATTATTACAAGAGTTGGGGTATTCCATGATCAGAGAGGAGCAGGTTTTCATCAGAATCTCACTGTTCGACTCTACCAAACCACGCTGGAGGTAAGTCTCCCCACTTAGTCATGACATCCTATCAATCCCTGAGTTGAGCTTCTAACCTCCTAACCTTGTCCACATTCATAATTTCACGTTTCTCAGTTCTTGCCTCAGCACGTCTGTTGCTCAAAGTCTTATCAATTCATTAGTTACTTCTGTACTCTTGGCAACCCGACCATCCTGCACCCATCATAAACTTCAACACGTACATAACTCACACCAAATTTAATTTCTTCATCATCATTGTGTTTGCTGAGTTAAGTTGACTCCACAACTAGCAATGCCTCAAATATGAAATTCTCAATTTTCAAATAACTCTAAAAGCCTTACATTATTGTTCACCTTGTAATCTGCACAGGCCCAATAAGTTTCCCTGTTTCTATAACTTCCTCTAGCCCCTACAACCCTCCCTCCCTCTGTAGCCTCCTCCAGACACTACAACCTCCCTCTTTCTGTTGCCTCTTCCAGATACTACAACCCTCCCTCTCTCTCTGTAACCTCCTCCAGCCCCTACAATGCTCCCCCTCTCTCTGTAACAGCTTCCACCATTGTGGTGCTCATTTTAGACGTGGGCTAAAATCAGAATGGGTCTCAAATATTAGATTAATTTTTTTAAAGTCATTTTTATCTCATGGGTATTGCAGTCATTGATAGCCCCTGGAGACAGTTGTGATGGTTAAGGTAACCAAATGATTAGCTGGCACATTACACGGGAAACAGATTGAACCAGCCAGCACTGTAACAATTTGTTGGGACTCTAGCCTGTTGTTTACAAACTCTCAGAGTGGAAGTTGTTGCTGTATTATTGTGTGAATATTTTACCAGGAGGTGATTGCCAGTGCCCGCTTCAGTCCGCTCAGCTCGGGAGTACAAGTGAACCAACTGTGGTATAAACCAGTGGAAAGATTCCTTTTACCTAAGGTACAAACAAAGGTTTAAGAATAGTTTTGTTCCTTTTCCTTTGCTGATCATGCTGAGTAACCTTTTAGAAAATCCAATCTGTATTGTGTGCTGCATCCTTTGTGATATTTCTTCTCCCCAGTCTATTCAAGTCTTGCGATGAAGTATTCTGCTTAGATGTCTGCAGAGCTACTGTTAACCGGCCCATTAAGAACTGGATGATAGCAATCTTGGGAGAAAGTGAGGACTGCAGATGCTGGAGATCAGAGTCAAAAGTGTGGTGCTGGAAAAGCAGTCAGTCAGGCAGCATCCGAGCAGCAGGAGAGTCAACATTTTAAGCATAAGCTCTTCATCAGGAATGTGAGCTTATGCTAGAAATGCCGATTCTCCTGCTCCTCGGATGCTGTCTGACCGGCTGTGCTTTTCCAGCACCACACTTTTTGACTGATAGCAATTTTGGGTGATCCCCAATGTTTTCCTCCTCTTTCGCAAAGGAAAATTACCAGGTTCCTAGTGTGGTTTGCTTCACTCTGGTCCTCACACTTCACATCCAGAGGATTTGCACTCTGAGCCCATTTTATTAGCTGGTATTTGTCTTCTTTTGGGGATATCAATGTGGCTGTATCAGCCATTCTAAGATATTGCTCACTACCCAGTGAGTTAAAAATATAATCTATATCAGTCTAATAGATTAAGGTTTACTTTGTTTTGTTACAAAGTCCAACTTAATCTATCCATTTTCTTCAATTATCCTCCGATTGCTTACCTTCCCTTTGCTCTTCAAGATTTTTAAACCTGTCATCATTTCCCTCAGTCTAGCTCCATGTCCATCTCTCCAGAAGATAATGTTTTGACCACTTCAGTCTGAAGTCCACCTTGCTCACAATGCCAGAACTAACCTGGCCAGAATCTCAAATGATGTTCCTTGTGGCAATGGCCACTGTGTGTTAAACTTCAATCCCTCCATTAATGTTTCTTCAGTGTACATTGTGATATTTATTATACCTTCACCCTATTAAACTCTATCTCAAATATGACATCTCAATAATTCACTTTGCAAAGATAGTTCCAGAACTATTTATTTGTTTAAATTGAATTGAATGCAATGATGAGTTTGAAGCCATGTGCCTAGAGTATGAACTTCGATGACAGTGTCCAGTGACACTATCACCAACCTTCACTTTTTCCCTCAAACCGCAGTCCGTCCCTTCTACCTTCTGTATGTGACTCTCTTCCTGATTCTCCAGATTGTCCATCAGCTATAAGACACGAGTCAGGAGTGTGATGGAATATCCTCCACTTGGCTGGATAAGTGCATCTTGAGAAACTCTACATCATCCAGGGTATGTGATTGACATTCCACTAATCACATTTAAATATTGACTCCTTTCACCAGTGATGTGCATAGGCAGCAGTATGTACCTTGTATAAGATACAAAACTCCCTTAACAGCACCTTTCAAACCCATGACTTCTACCACCTAGAAGGACAAGGATGGAAGATACATAGGAACACCACAACCTGCAAGTTTCCCTCCAAGCCAGTCACCATCCAGACTTGAAACTATATTGCTGTTTCTGGACTGTCGTCCGATTATCATCCTGGAACTCCCTTTTTAATGACATTGTGGACATAGCAAATGGACTACAGTGTTTAAGAAGGTAGTTACCCGTCCTTTACGAGGGCAGTTGGGAATGGGCAATTAACAATGATCCTCACATCTCATAAGTAAATTAACAAAAATGTATAAAATCTCAAATCATGAAATTTAAAACACCTGTTTTGACAGGGCTTTGAAGGCACCATTGCTTGGGAGAGCCAAGACTCTCAGTACCTCATTACCACAAACCTCACTGATGTCGTCCTTGACAGTGGAGGAGGTGTTCTTAGATTCTCTGCAGTAAGTCAATCTTCGTGTTACAGTAACTTAACTAGTCAGGACTACTACAGAAAAGTGATTAGGAGCAGAAGACTCTCTTCTGGGAAGACATTGGGGAATGACTATTATTGGAGGTACAGTGATCAGCATGTGTTGTGCAGTTGTTGGGATAGTGCTGAGGGAGCACTGCAAGAGGCAATATAGTGGGATTGTTGCACAGCTTTTTCAACTAAATGTGTAAGGATGTGACTGATTAGTGTTAAAGGCATGTTAACTGTGGCAAAAATATTATGCTGGGTATTGATTTTAAGTATGTGTGTTTATGTACATTATTTGTGTACATTTTTCCCTTCTAATTTTCCTCCTAATTTTTCTCTTGTTGTTGTATAGGCTCAGCTTCAGGCAGAGAAGCAGGTGATTCAGGATGGTTTTGGACAGAATGTGGCTGCTGTGGCTGGGGGCTTTACCTACACCATTCATGGTAAGTCAGTGAAAGACCAAGCTGCAACCCTGTAAACTGTTTAATCCCTTAAGTTTAAAAAAGATGTTGCTGAAACAGTCATGTAGGGAAATAACTAGAAAAGATATTGGCCTTAAAGGTTCAATAGTCTGAGCACCTAAGAGGTAACATAAAAGCTCTTTAGTGTGACATAAGAAGTTACGAAAATTATCATGATGCTGTCAAAATCTGACAGATGCATTGATATCCCAAATAGAAGGAAAACTTGCTATCTTACCTGGTCTGGGTCCATATGTATGTCCAATCCTTCATTAATTTGATTGATTCTTAATACTGTTTCAAGTGAGCTCAGAATTGCCTCAAACTGATGGGAACTAGGAATGGGCAAGGTACCCATATACGCTTGTGGAGAACAATTTTTAAAAGTACTTTCTGCATAATTTACTGCCTTACTATATTATTGTCATTAAGTAACTTTAGCACGAATAGCATAGGGTCAACATAAAAATGACCACCTGTTTGGCAAAATTGTTAGAGCTTTTGAGAATGAAACTAGTAAGGTAGATAAAGGTGAACCAGTAGATGTAATATACTTGAATTTCCAAATGACATTTGATAAGGTGTTACAGATAATGTTAATACACAAGGTAAGGTCTTATGGAGATGAGGGGCTATATTAGCACAGATATAGGATTGGTTAATAGTAAGGAAACAAAGAGTAGGGATTCGCAGGTAATTTTCAGACTGTGCCTAGTGGAATGCTGCAAGCCTTAGTTGTTTACCATCTTTACTGCTGTCTCTTCATCTGTCATTGATATTGTATCTAAGTTTGCTAGCGACACACGGCTAGGTGACAAGGACACAAAGAGGCTGGAAACAGTCATAGACAGCTTAAGTAAGTGGACAGTAAGGTGGCAAATAGGGTATAACATGGAGGAAGGGTGAAGTTATTCAGAAAGCAAAGTAGAATATCCTTTTGAAAGATGTGAAATGTGGAAATATAAATGTTCAGAGACTTTGGTGTACTCACGCAAGGACCATAAATTTAGCCTGCAAGTACAGCAAGCAATTAGTAAAGCAAATGGCATATTGGCTTTATTGCAAGTGGATTGAAGTAAAAGAACAAAGAAGTCTTGCTACAATTGTACAGGACTTGAGGAGACAACACCTGGAATATTTTGTGCAATTCTGGTCTCTATATTCTATTGAAGACAGAAGAGTGAAAGTTTGTTATATTGGTCCATGAAATGAGAGGATTATTCTACAATAAGCCGAGTAAATTGGCATCTATTCTTTGGAGCTTGGAAGAATCAGACATGATTCTGTTGAAACATTGAAGATTCCATTGAAACACTGACAAATGGGTTGTTTTACCTGATTGGGGAATCTAGAAACTGGGGAGCACAGTTTTAGGATAAGACATTGATCATTTCAGACAGAGATGAAAAAAACATCTTCACTTGAGGTTTTTTTTGGAATTCTCTACCAATTATTAAATATATTTAAGGCTGGGATATGCAGATTTGTGGCCTCTTGGAATCCAAGGATTTGGGGAAACAGGTGAAAAAATGGAGTTGAAGCCCAAGAGGTCATTGATGATTGGTTGGATAGTGGAGGAGTCTCAATGGATCATATAGTATGCTTCTGTTTCTATTTCTGTGTTGACTCTTTGCAGTTTTCTGACACAATAAGCACACTATTACCCCCATGATAACTTGCCTGAAATTTAATGATGAGGATTCCTACAAGACCAGATTCAACTTGTCATTTTACTCATCTTTTTTAGATGGTGCTACACTCTTGGAAAGCCTCACCACTAGGCCCAAGCGGTTTGAAATCCACAAAAATAAGCTCAGGGAAGAAGATGCGGTCTTACAAAAAGAAAGCCAAACCTATCAAGATATTGTTTTTGTAGATGTAATAGACACATACAGAAATGTGCCACACAAGTTGCTTCAGTTTTATCAGTGGTAAGGGATATTCTTCATTTTGTTCACACTTTGTGTCACTTCTGGTTCAGAGGATTGCACTCTCACCTCTGCATCTAAAAAAATGGCATCAATTCCCATTCTGAAAGTTGAGCACAAAATTCAGCTTGACACTCCCAATGCCAGTACTGAGGGAGTGCAAGCTATTGGAAGTGCCAACATTTTGATGTGAGTTCAAACTGAGGTTTGGTGCCCTCTCTCAGGCAGACAAATAACATCACACGGCACTTTATAGAATAAAAGCAGAGAATTTCTCCCCAGAAATGGGATCAATATTTACCCCTCAAACAACACCTACAAATAATATCTGATCAAATACTGAATGGCTGTTTGTGAATGCCCTGTATGCCAACTGTCTCCAGTGTTTCCTGTATTCTAGCAGAACCTACACCAAAGGAAGCACTTCATTTTTAAACGGTTTTGGGGCATCTTAACGTCATGACAGGCAGCATAGACAGTCAAGTCTTTTCCTTTTAATTATATTACTGTGATGGTGCTTTTCTTTGGGTAACTTAAGCACTTGAAACTTAGGAGTTTTCCTTGAATGTACACACCGACACACGTTCTCACACACACACTCTCTCTCTCTCTCTCTTACTGAAAGCTTGTTTGATAATATCATGAATTCTGAACCTGCTTTTACCTCACAAACAGGTCTGTGGAGACAACGAGTTTCAAGCTGCTACTAAAAACGGATGATGATTGTTATGTCGATGTGGAGGCAGTACTAGAGAGAGCCGGAGAGAGACTGGGAGCTACGAATGTGTGGTGGGGAAAGTCAGTATCTGTGTATTCGTGACAGCTTTATAAGTCGTTCAGTCATTCCAAGGTAGCGATTTGCAGGGCTATGTGGCACTAGTGTTGGAATCATTCACATCATTCTTTTGAACAGCAATAATGATAATAATAGTTGCATGGCCTTTTGCACTGCATACATTTGTTTCATAATTTGACTCTGTATAGCTGTTATTGAAGATCTGGCTGCCTACATGTTAAAGTCACTGCATTTTCTATTTGTTTGCCTGAATTACTGTATAACTTGCCTGATGAGCCACTTTTTTTCTTACCAGATAATTTGCATAAGTCTGAGTCATATTTATTTATCTCAGACGTTTTCTTAAATGTGATCTATCTTTTGTTCCCTTCTCCCCAGCTAGTCAATAAATTATTTTTTAGCTGCGGATTAATCTCACATCTTTCATGTGCTGTTACTGCTTTCTTTTATTTGTCTTGCTATCCCTTCCTAGCTAAGTGGTTTCACGTTCAAAGAAAGCTTGACAGATCTCAATATCAAATACCCAGGGACCTCCACCACTCGATTTCAGTGGAATGTGTTTCCTGAGAATTTGATAAGTACCAAGTGGAAAACCAGTTGAAACTGATGTGCTATGTTACTCACCTTAACACAAAAGACGTGGAGCTTTGGAGTAATATGACTAAGGAAGTTAATTTATGAATTAGAACATGAAATGCTGGAAGCACTCAGCAAGTGAGGCAACATCTGGAGAGAAAGAAAAACAGATTTAATGCTTCAGGTCAATTACTTTTTCAGAACTGGAAGATATTAAAAATGTAATAACTTTTAACCAAATACAGAGCAGAGAAGGGGGATGGTGGGGAAGAACAAAAGGGAAGGAGTGTGATATGGTGTAAGGCAGGAGGCATTAAAAGGCCAAAATGCTGGATGCAAGAGAAAAGTAGTTGATAATTACAGAGGTATCTGAGGGAAATGTTACAGAATAGTTACAGAATGTCCAAGTGGAAGTGGACAAATAAGTTTTAATATAATTAAATTCATACAGCATGGCTGAAAGGCTTTTATAAAAGTACCTAGCCTGTTATTTCTCAAGCTTGTGTTAAACTTAGAAATTGTTAATCAGCAAAATCTTCCCAATTGCGAGGGTAGCTCATTGGACTGAAGCATTAACTGTTTTTCTCTCTATGGTTGTATTTTTCCAGCATTTTCTGTTTCCACTGCAGATTTATAGCATCTGCAGTATTTTACAGCTGTTTTTTTAAAAACTTTGTTCAGAAAGACCCAGCATTCATTTACTTCCACAAATGATTTCCTCAGTTTCAGGCAGAATTGGGCAGTGGATGGAAGCGGGAAGTGGATGGAACTGGAATACCCAAGTCTGGTCTATCCGGATTTTGCCTGTGGTTCTGGTTATGTCGTCTCTCACAACTTAATTCAATGGCTGGCAGAGAACGCCAAGACACTAAAAGTCTATCAGGTATTGGGCACTTTGTGGGTTTTAACTGGCTTGTGTATATCGTGGTTGAAAAGTATTCACTGGTTACTTGAATCCATTTTACTAATAGAGCCATTTTTTGTCTTAGCAATTCCTAAGGTCCGTATTGTTCCTCTTTTGGTTGCATAATATAATAAAAGTTGTTAATTAATCATAGCCATGAATCTCTATCAGGTGCTTTACAACTGACTCAGGCAGGAGAGCACTAGTTAAAAGCTATGGGAACCAGAGGTTCAGAGTCATCTGGTCTTTTCAAACATGTCACATAAGAAATATGAGCTAAAGTGGACTATATTACCCCTTGGATCCCAATATGCAATAAAATAATGGCTGATCTTCTCCATAAACTCCATTTTCCAAAGGGTGTGAGACTAATTGTGTGTTGCTAACTACAGCTATGGACAGGGTAGATGGTAGAGTCTCCAATGCTTTTAGCAACAAATGACTGAACAGGAATATCTCCTGCTCTTGCCACTTGTCAGTGGTGTATTGGAAGGATTTGCAGAAGGATACTTAACCTATTTGGCCACAACATAAACACATGTTCCTTGGCTATCATGCCATGGGTGGGGTCTCAGACCTGGAGATTATGGCCTCAGAAGTAGGGATGCTACTTGCTGTATTATAAAACCTCCTTCCAGACCATATCTGACTGTCATAGTCAATAAGAAAATGAAAGGTGCTAAAATGGTAAAGAACTTTGAATTGAGAGATTGAAGTCTGAAATGTTTTAGTAGTACAAGAAAAAACCTTGCTGTCACTGCATTTCTTGCATGGTATATGGGAACGAGCAACATCCCTTGCATCTTACCTTTTCAGATCAATAATCTAAGGAACATGTTCTCTATGGACAGTTTTTCTTCTAGTTAAGATCTAACGCAGGCTGTTGCATTTGTGCCATCTCAGCATATGGGCAAGACCAACATATTATTGCCTATCTCTAGTTGCCCTTGAAGTAAGTAGTGATCCTTTTTGATCTGGGGAGGAATTACTCTCATGGTGTTTTTAGGTGAGAGTGCTTGTGACTCAATGTTTATGGAGGAAAAGGGATATATTTTCAAGTCAGAATGGGAGAGAGTTGGAGGCAATGGTGCCATATGCAGCATCTGCCCTTGTCCTAGGAATGTCTCAAAGATTGTTTTGAAGGATCATCTTCACTGTTCATGTTTGTTGATACAGTCCCAAACCTTTTCGGAGTGAAATTGCGAAATGAGAAAACTTGTGTAATTCCTATTGTAATCAATTACATGCAGAAAATATTGGATGTGTGAAGGCCTCTCTGATCTGTATTGTAACTGCAGGGTGAAGATGTCAGCATGGGTATTTGGATGGCTGCAGTTGGACCTCAGCGACATCAGGTGAATATTCAACATTTCTACTGTTGTTTTAGTGTGAGTCTAGAGTTTTACTATGTGTAAAGTGATGAGTCCCTTTCCAAAAAAAAGCAAAATTAGGCATTTGAGGGGCAGATTTTCACAGTACCTGTACATGCTACTTTGCAATATTGCAATATAAAACACAGCATCATGCCAGAGTCCAATTGGTCTATACCAGTGTTAATGCTTCTTCCACCCTGTCTTTGTCTCAACCAGCTTTCTTCATGTGCTCAAGTATCCCCTTAAATCCATCAATTCTATTTGCCATAGTATTGCAATAGTAATAAGTTCCTTATTTCAGAGGGATTAGTATATGGAAGTGTCACTGAATTCCTGACTGGATTTATTAGTAACACTCTTATTTATGGCCCGTCCTTTTAGATCTCCACTCAAGTGTATCTTTCACGTTCATAAAAGCCTTTAATCTCTGCTGTAACTTTTCTATTCTTGACTTTGAATCTATTGTAGCTTGTACTAAAACGTCCACTTATTCTTCCATCCTCCTGCTGACAAGGATCCTCGCTGGCTGTGTGAAAAGAAATGTCTGCATGGTGCTCTATCATCCCCACAGTACTCTCCAAAGGAGTTGCTTGAGTTGTGGAAGAACAAGGAAGAGTGTGGAAACCCCTGTTACTGTCAAAAGTGAGATTGTCAGTGAATTCTCAGCAAGTCACAGCAAATGTCAAAGATCTTTTTGGCTCGGGTAATCTTGACTGTGAGTCAGAACACTATGCTTTGTTTCATCTGTGGTTCGTCTTTCGTTAAAAGCTGAGGTATCAATCTTGACAAACCCAATAACAGTTGGATTGAAATGACTGTGTTCATAAAGGAACAACCTATCTTATCTTCTAATTCCACTGGCCCTATGGACTTTTAACTGCTACTGAGCTTGCACCATTTTCATTTTGGTTCGAGCTGGTACTGTAGCACCAGTGTCATTGGCTAGACATAGCCTTTGTGGGTGTTGCAATTTAAGAACTTAACAGAAGAAAAAAGTAGAAAAACCTTCATATTTTTGTAAGTGAGGAAAAAAGTGTTCCAAATCATTTTCTATTCTCCATATTCCACATTATTTAGATTCAAGAAAAGAATTAAACAATATGAGCAGGAAATAAATAATGATTCAGGAAGGAAGGAGTGGAAAATGTTTTAAGCAATCAATGTAGTAAACTGGGTAAAGTACAAAACACCGAATTTAATGGGTATACACCTTAATTGGCAGTATTCCCCAGAGGCCTTAATTTTTTTTGTATTGTGGTTACCAATGACTTAATGAAGAGAGTATTATATATTCAAACAAACATGCTGATAACACTAAATTAGGTGATAGAGGTGGGTAACATTGATGCACTCAGTTTGTAACTTTAAGACTGCAACTAGGAAAAACCAGCCAACTGGGAGCTCATGGTGGGCAAGTGATGAAAAAAGCAAATGGATGGTCAAGGTTTGAACGTGCTGCAAAGAAGCTTTGAATTTCTGCAGTGCAGCTTGTAGATTTTACCAATGCTGCCACTATGGTGAAGGGAGTGAGTACTGGTGATGGATGAGGTGGCAATCAAATTGCTCCTTAGTACTGGATTGTGTCAAGTTTCTTAGGTTTTTGGAGCTGCAATGATACTGGTAAGTAGGGAATATTCCATCATACTCCTGATATGTGCCTTTTAGGTGGTGGGCAGGTAATGGGGAGTCAAGATATGAATTAATCACCACAAAATTTCTAGCTTCTGACCTCTTGTAACTGGTCCAGTTCAATCTTTGGTCAAACTTGATTGAATTTTCAGAGGACGTAACCAAAAAGATTGATTGAGGGCAGAGCGGTAGACATTGTCTACATCAACTTTAGTAAAGGCTTTGACAAGGTTCCACATGATGGATTAATTAGTAAAGTTAGATTACATGAGATTAAGGGAAAGCTTGCCAATTAGATGTAAAATTGGCTTGATGGTGGGAGACAGAGGGGGTTGGTGGAGGGTTGTTTTTCAGACTGGAGGCCTGAGACAGGAGTGTTCCACAGGGGTCAGTGCTGTGTCCAGTTTTGTTTGTCATTTTATATAAATGATTTGGATGAGAATTTAGGGGGCATAGTTAGTTTGTAGATGACATGGTATAATCAACTGTGAAGGTGGTTATGCAAGATTACAAAGGGATCTTGATCAGTTGGGACAATAGGCTGAAAAGTGGCAGATGGAGTTTAAATTTAGCAAAATGCAACACCATGCATTTATCTAAATGAACAAGGGCAGGATTTGTGTAGTTAATGGGTAGTGTTATAGAACTGAGACTTAGGGGTTCAGGTAAATAGTTCTTTGAAGTTTCCATCACAGGTAGACAGGGTGGTTAAGAAGGTATATATAGCATGTTTGCCTTCATTGCTCAAACCATTGAGTAGAGGAGTTGGGACATCATGTTGTGGTGATACAGGACGTTAGTGAGGCCACTTATGGAGTACTGTGTACAGTCCTGGTTGCTCTGCTACAGGAAGGATATTATTAAATTGGAGAGGATTCAGAAAAGATTTACGAGAATGTTGTTTGAGTTATAAGGAGAGACTGAGACCTTTTTTTAACTAGAATGTAAGATGTTGAGGGGTTACTTTATAGAGGTTTATAAAATTGTGAGGGGCATCGATAAAGTGATTAGCAAAGGTGTTTCCCCTTAGGGTGGGGGAGTTCAAAGCTAGTGGTCATACTTTTAAGATGAGAGGAGAAAGATTTAAAAAGGACATGATTTCTTTTTAAACACAAGTGGTTTGTGTGTGGAATGAACTGCCAGAGGATGTGGTAGATGCAGATACAGTTACAACATTTAAAAGACATTTGGATTGGATTTATGAATAGAAAAGGTTTAAAGGGATATGGGTCATACAGTCAAGTGAGACAAGTTTAGTTTGGGAAATGTGGTCAGTGTGGACGAGTTGGAGCGAAGGGTCTATTTCTGTGCTGGATGACTGAGTTAGGATATTCAACTCAAAAAGCGAGCCAGGGTTCCTGAAGAAGGGCTTATGCCCGAAACGTCGATTCTCCTGTTCCCTGGATGCTGCCTGACCTGCTGCACTTTTACAGCAACACATTTTCAGCAGCTTCCTCATGGTAGGTCTAGGCACCACATTGAGAGGCAACTGAGATTGGGACACCTAACCCCTGCTGCTAGGGTGAAGGGACTCAAGATATTTACATGGTACATGGAATGGTTCAGAAGTGATCTTATTGAAAGACCTATTATCTTCTCGGGAAATAGTAAAGTTCAATATTAGCACAAACCGATGAGAAAAACTGTAAGCTAAGACAATAAGTGCCTACAAGTTACTAGCTTCATACTGTGAGGGTGGTAATTTACAATAGCCTATCCAGCAATGAGGGGACGAGCGGGATGCTGGTGGCAGAAGCTGTTGTAAACATCAAGTTTGTTGGGAAGTGTGTCCTTTGCAGATCAGCAAGTTAAGAGTAGCAATTGGACTGGATGTCAGTTTGCTTCAGTACAAATTCTTGGTTGGGTCTTACACTCAGGGCCAGTTTATTGGAGATGGAACAACCCTACATGAGATGGAACTTGTTGGCCCTGACAGTAGTTTATACTGTTGCACTGCTGGTGGATCCTGATTAAACAGAAAGCTGTGCTTCTGGCTGCATTCATACCACATCACTAGTAGCTCCTTCTCTAGGGAGAGAGCTCCTTTCCTTGCCTTTGATAATGTGATGATGTCTAACCAGACCAGATCTAGATAACTTTCCTTCAAGGTGATGGTCATTCACCTTGCTATAGGTGTCATACAAAATGCAATAGAACTGTTTCATAATTATATAGGACAATGGCAATATGCATAAGTTGGGCACTTAGTAAAATTAGTCTTCAGTACGATGCAACCATATTGCAGTTTCAGAACAGTAACACTAAATAAAGGAATAAAAACATGACTCCAGCGAAAACCTTTTATTATATTTGCATAGGTTCTTCATACAAATATGTATCAATGTCAAATGTAATTCGAACTCTTGGAATCCACAACTTAAACATCTTTAAATGTGTAGGAGACTATACTTCCCAGAGAGAAAGCTTTGAAGGAGAGTAATATTCTACACGTTCTGAGATGCTTTGAACCCTAGAGGTGATATACCTAAACTGGAGGAATCTGTGAAGAGACCTACCTTGGAGTTCAGGCAGCACGTGATTAGTTTATAGGGTCTGAGGTTACAGGCAAACTACAAAAAGCAATAGGGGTAGGAAGATCAGTTTTTAACTGTTATTTTTACTGTTCCAAGTTTGGATCCCCCCAAAATGCAAATATTTTCGGGGTTTTATTTTTCACTCTCTCAAATGTCTGTCTCTCAACATCACACAAGGAAATTGAGAAGCATAGGAGAGACCAGACTCCAGTGACACATTTAATGCTGAAATATTCCAGTGCTAGGAAGTTCTCTTAATAGCTCAGGCAAAACTCCCACATTACCACAGCCCTCAAAAGTGAATTGTCCTAAAGTCTGTATTCAAGGACAAAGTCTAGAATTGGATTGTGTGGTCACATTATAGGTATAGATGTACAGATGTTAACAAAAATTAATATCAGTCTACTTAATTAATTTTCAAAATGACATAGGGATGTATACAATGTAAAAGTTTCAATTTATGGTCATTCCCACCATAAAATGTAAGTTATTCCTAACAGCTTCCTCAATTGCTCAAACTTTCTGACAGAGTGCTATTTTATACTGGATTTATAAATATATCACTTCCCCACTAACACTTAGAACATTATTCTCCTTTTAAAGCTTTATCACTCCTTCAACAATTCCCTCTGCTCCATGCAATATAGCTGGGAGGACAAGATGCTTTCAGCATGAGTCCACTTTGCAGTCACCGCCAAGACAGTTCCACTTTAACCCAGCGTGGTTTCATAATGTAGGGGCAAGGAGGGATTTTGGATATGGGAGTGCATTCAGCCAAGAATTATCTAAACTAATCTGCAGAAGGTATCTGGAGTTAAAATGCTTGTTAAGCCATGAATCAGAGTCCAATCCATTAACATTAAGGCCAAATGCCAGAACTATCAAAAGACACAACACTGAACCTTTCAAATCATTTCAAGTTATTGGTGGTTCAGAACTATTACTGTACAAACATTGTTTGAGAATGAGGTTAACCATTGAAAATCTGCATTAGGACAATCAGTAAATATTTGGTGTAATCGTTAAATAAAACATGTTAATTTTCAAACTGTTATAAACTGCATCTTCCAGATTGTTTATCCTGTAAAGATAAATTGAGCTTTGTTTTTTTTTCTTTACCAAAAACAATTAAATACAAAGTTGAGAGTTTTGATGCAGGTGCAAATTATAATGTGGACATTGTAAAATCTACATCACATTCTGTAGCTTCAAGGCGGCACTAAATAAAATTGCTGTCCACTGACCGACAACTAGCCAGCATTGTTTTAAATGCAGATGTAAAGAAGTACTGCTTCTAAAGTTGCATGTATCGGATCACATTCATCTTGAATAGTGCTGGGATCCTGTTAACGCAGAGCCTTGAGCAAAGGTATTTTTTTATGGTTCCTTTCCTTTATATATAATCAGCTAGCCACTGCAGCTACCATCGCACTAATATACAGTCTCCGCTTTCTATTGAGTAGTATGAAAGAGGCTTTAGGTCGTTATCCATATCTATTTCCACATCCATCTAAGAAAAAAAATTAAAAATCAGTCCTAGAATTGCTAAGAGCAGAGAATGCCACACATACTTGTGTAAAAGTCAATTTCTGAGACCAAATTTTAATTTGAAAAGTATAACATTGACTTTTAATACTTTCGAGGAATTAAAATCCAGCTTCTGCCATTGTCTCACTACCTCTTTATGGCAGCACATCAGCCAAACATTCTCAGGTCGAAGATGTACTCACCAATCCACCCTCAAAATGAGCTAAACAGACATGAGGAGCTGAACAGCCAACTTTGAATGAACAGCTTAGGCCAAGGGCAGGTTTGACTTCAATTAGCAAGTGGTGATGAGTAGAATTGCATTTTTCAGGGAATGACTTTTCCACAAGATCTTCAACGACTAAGGAAAATCAGTATACCGTATATACTCAAAAGAATTTTGTACTGTCACTGAGTTCTCATCAGGAACTCAGTTCATTTCTTCAACAATAATCTTAAATGTTTTATTGCTGTATCATTGCAAATATCTATAATGTTTAAAACTGAAATACAAAAAGTACTTTATAAAACTATTGCAAAGTGTTGCTTCAGTCTTGCTACTGCCTAAATGAGGCATACTCAAACAATCGTATTCCTGGTTCAGAATATGGCTGCTACTTCTGCATGTTGATGCATAGGTAGAGATTCACCCACCTTTCCCTTAACAAGCAGCTCTCCATGTCTTCATCTACAAACAATATAATCTAGTGGATAAGCTTGTGACATTAACTAAATAGCAGTTTGCATAGTTTAGATTTTACAGACCGGAAATTGACAAGCACAAGTTTATCGTTAAACAGAGTTGTAGGACGGGTGGGAGTGATGCTGCTAATACTATTGACTGACTTTGCTCTGTCTCCCAAGTTGGCTTTTACAAGTTTATGTATCCTCTTGAACTCCTGCTCACTTCCAAATATAAACTGCAGGAATTGCAAAATGCTGAAAAGGGATAAAACCACCCTACTTGTGACACTGAGTGAAGACATGGACTGACCCTTTCCTAATCGAGTCTGTTTGAAATCAACTGTTTTGTAAATCCTCAAGATCAATTCCTGCTCCTGAATGGCTCAGCAAATCAAAGAGCGATATCATTCTTTGAAAAAACAATTTTTGTTGGTCATCTTATTCCATTAAGAGTTTAATTTTGATTTTCATTCTAAATCTGATTATGACTAAAATAACTGAGTGAAATATGCTGACACTTTAAGATGGAACATCTCACCTTTGAGCTGATGTATGTCAATTTTAGTTCTGTACCCGGAATTTTGAGCAATCGATGGAGCAGCCCCCTTACTTTCTGAATGGTCATGGAGTCTACGTTAGCCGGTAAAACACAAATTTCAGTTTATGAGCAGGTAGTCCCAATACTTAGAGTCAATAACAGCATAGTCTTAAACAGGCTTACAACGTTGTAAAAGTTCTAAAGTGCTTCACAAAATGACAATCTGATAAATTCTGGATTAAGAAATATTAGGGCAGAACTTGATCAAAGAGGTGAATTTTAGGCATGTATTAAGAGAGAAAAACAGAGAGGTTGAAGGAGTAAACTCCAGAGCTTAAAATCTTAAACAGCTAGAGGCACAAGCACCACTGATGGAACAATTAGAATTGTGAATGGAGAAGAGGTCAAATTTGAAGCAACTCAAATATCATTGGAGATGGTAGGATTGGAGGAAGTTAGAGTGTGAGAGAGGGTTGTAGGGGCTGGAGGAAGTTACAGAGAGAGGGAGGGTTATAGGTACCAGAGAGAGTTAGAGATGGAGTGTTCAGGATCTGTCAGAGGTAAGAGAGAAGGAGGGAAGGCTGTAGGAACTACAGGAGATTAGAGAAGGAGGAATGTAGGATCTCGAGGTGGTTAGAATGAGGGACGGTTGTAGGAGCTGAGAAGGTTACAGAGGAAGCTTGTAGCAACTGGAGGAGGTTAGAGAGAGAGAGGGAAGGTTGTAGAAAGTTACAGAGGAGAGTAAAAAGATGGTT
Organism: Chiloscyllium plagiosum; assembly: GCF_037043375.1. Classification (NCBI taxonomy): domain Eukaryota; kingdom Metazoa; phylum Chordata; class Chondrichthyes; order Orectolobiformes; family Hemiscylliidae; genus Chiloscyllium; species Chiloscyllium plagiosum. The sequence goes on from NW_028270141.1 coordinate 42,120,159, forward strand.
TATGGTAAGGAGGTGAAATTAGTTTGCTTTTATTTTGTAGATTAGAAATTTCTTTCTTACCTGGCAGTTTCTTCTCCAAAAGTTTTTGGTCTGGGTTGTCTGGGCACCTAATGGTCAAAACTGTTGAGATAAATTAGTAGACAATTTTGTCAAATCTGTCTTAGCACTCGCTTCATCTGTTTCCTCTCTGGGCTATGCTGAGCATGAGAAAGAAACAAGTTGCTACAATGCTTTCCCTTAAGTAAGGTGCAACCCTTTCTTTCCAAAACAAAATAATCCTACAGTTGTTCTGGATGTTTGTTAGGAGTACTGGAATCTCTAATGTCACTGTCCATTGCTCCAGTCTACATCATGGTAAAAGTGTTTGTTGCCACAGCAACTCAAGACCCCCTGAATGAACTATAACACTGCACCATCACCATCCCAAAGCCATTAGTTTTATATGTGGTTTCTGTTTTTCTGCACTAACCATAACAAAGTTCTTTATAATTTTAAAGACCTTTATTCAGTCACCCTTCAACCTTGTCCTTGGGAAAAATTCCCCAAAAGTTGAAGACTTTCCTGAGAGTCACAACCTCTCAGTTGTGGTATTAGCTTTACCGGCAGTCCCTTGGTTGTGAATGGGTTTTGTTCTGGAATCTGTTTGCATGTAAACAAAATGTATGTTGGGTCTTTAAAATTAAACCCCTGACTTGTGTCACATTTTTATGTATGAGCGTTTGTTAAGTCCACATTCATAAACTGGGGAACTCCTGATTTTTTTGGAAATTCTGCAGTGTGTCTGTAACCCTTTTGTAATATGGAAACCAGAACTTTGCAGAGTACTCAAAGTGTCTTTTAATTTTTAGTTCAATACAAAGTTAACACAACCTCTCAAATCTTTGTTCTGTTCCTGAAGAAATGAACCATTGTGTCCCTTTTAACTGCGTTATGAACCTGTATCACTACTTTAATAATTTGTGCATCTATATTCTAGACATCTCAATCTTCTATCCCATTCAGAACTTTATTTTCTCAAGGAGTACATAGCTGCCTTATTCATCAAAACAAAAGTGTATTAACTTATATTTCAACTAGCTTCCAAAGTCAGTTTCAAAAAAGGAATCAATTGTTTTATGCCAAAGAAGCTTTCTTGAACAGCTTAAATCTCAGTGCTGATGAATGTGCTCTCACCTAATAGCTGATCCTTTAGGGCAAACAACTTTTGTTGCTCCATTTCGGAAACTTCAGGAGGTCCAAACTCTGTTCAGGAAGAAGAAACAAGAAAATACTGTATGCTGACGCTCACTTCAACATGAAACAGTAATGATCAGCCCAATTTTTGACAACTGTTTTACATTTATTTGCTCTCTTCATGCTGAAACAAAAGTTTGGGTTAATTTGGCTGAGTCTGTTTTATTCCCTGGATGTTCACTGTGAAATGGAATGAATATTGATGCCATCTTGTCAGCTATTCAGCTGGAGACTGGGTGTGACAAGCAACATGACTTGCAGGACAAACTTTGTAAATAGATAGTTCGCTGGGTAAATGACTAAACAACCTAAATTACAATTTAAAGATCAGTCCCAGTGACTGATAGCAATGTGGGCTCTCGGTTTGATTGATACATGAATCACCCAAATATATATATATATAAAATATTTATATATTCTTCCTGTAATTTTAAAATAATAGATGACAACAGCCCATGCTCATCCAGTTCAAATGATGCAAACTTCAGTAATCAGGTTTTAGAATTAAGTAACATAGGTTTTAGAGCTATTCAAGAGGGATACATTATTAGATGCTAAAATTTTGCCTAGTTTCTCCCATTCTTCTTCATATTCTCAAATGATCAGAATTAAGCACACGACTCTATGTGTAGTGTCATTCACTCAGACTTAATCTAGAACGTTTTAAATGCATTAGCATCGCCTTGGCCACTGGAAAATGTTGTGCACATTTTCTTTATTCATCTTGGAGAACATATTACTGGGACTCACCATCTATCTCGAGATGAGCAATAAAGGTGATGGTGTAGGTGTTAACGCTAAGCAATCAACCAGGGAGTTCTAGATTTTTGACCGAGTGACGATGATGATACTACAATCTGTTCCCAAATCGGGAAGATGGGTGATTCGGAGGCGAATCTCAAAGGATGGTGTTCTCATGTGCCTCCTTTCAGAATTTTCTAACACAAGGAAGATTCAAACAAAAGAATGCTACCCTGAAAAGGACAGCCTTCACTTCAAACAACACAGTATCACAATCATAGAGTCAAGAGTTGTACAACATGGAAACAGATCCTTCGGTCGAAGCTGTCCATGCCAAACAGATATCCTCAATTAATCTAGTCCAATTTGCCAACATTTGGCGCATATCCCTCTAAAGCCTTATTAGTCATATAACCCTCCAGATGCCTTTTAAATGTTGCAATCGTACCAGCTTCCACCACATCCTCTGGCACCTCATTCCATACACGCACCATCCTCTGCATGAAAAAGTTGCCCCTTAGGTCCCTTTTATATCTTTCCCCTCTCACCTTAAACGTTTGCCCTCTGGTTTTGGATTCCACCACCTTGTCTATTCACTCTATCCATGCCCCTAATGATTCTATAAACCTCGATAAGGTCACCCCTCAGCTTCCGACTCTCCAGGGAAAACAGCCCCAGCCTATAGAGTCTCTCGCTATAGTTGAAATCCCCTCCAATCCTGGCAACATCCTTGTAAAGTTTTTCTGAACCCTTTTCAAGTTTCACAGAATCCTTCCTATAGGATGGAGACCAGAATTGCACACAATGCTCCAAAAGTGACTGAACCAATACCTTGTACTCTTATATTCAATGCACTGACCACGAAAAGCAAGCGTACCAAACACCTCCTTCACTATCCTATCTACCGGAGACTCCAATTATGAAACTGCACTCCAAGATCTTTTTGTTCAGCAACACTTCCCAGGAACTTCCCATTAAGTGTACAAGTCCTGCCCTGACTTGCCTTTCCAAAATGCAGCACCTCACATTTATCTAAATTAAACTCCATCTGCCATTCATTGGCCCATCTGATTAAGATCCCATTGTAGTCTGAGGTAACCTTCATCGCTGTCCACTACACCTCCAAATTTGGTGCCATCTGCAAACTTACTAACCATAGCCTCCTACGTTCACATCCAAATCATTTATATAAATGACGAAAAGCAGTGGACCCAGCACCGATCCTTGCGGCACACCGTTGGTCACAGGCAACCCTCCATTACCACCCATTGGTCTTCTACCTTTGGGTCAGTTCTGTATCTAAATAGCCATTATTCTAACCCTACTAACCAGTCTGCCATGAGGAACCTTGTTTAATGCCTTATTGAAGTCCATAAAGATCACATCTACCACTCTGTCCTCATCAATCTTCTTCATTACTTTTCAAAAAAAAAAATTCAATCATGTTAGTGAGACACTATTTCCCATACAGAAAGCCATGTTGACTATCCCTAATCAGTCCATGCCTTTCCAAATACATATAAATCTTGTTCCTCAGGATTCCCTCCAACAACTCGCCCACCATTAATGTCAGGCTCACTGGTCTATAGTTCCCTGGCTTGTCCTTACCACCTTTCTTAAATAGTGGCACCACGTTAGCCAACTTCCAGTCTTCTGAGACCTCACCTGTGACTATCGATGATACAAATATCTCAGCAAGGGGCCCAGCAATCTCTTCTCTTGCTTCTCACAGAGTTCGAGGGTACATGTGATCAAGTCCAGGGCATTTATGCATTTTAAGATATGCAGCACCACCTCCTCTGTAATATGGACATTTTTCAAGATGTTGCTATTTATTTCCCCATGTTCTAGATCTTCCGTATTCTTCTCCACACCAAACAGGATGCAAAATACTCGCTTAGTATCTCACCCATCTCCTGCACTTCCGCATGTAGGTGGCCTTGCTGATCTTTGAGGGGTCCTGTTCTCTCCCTAGTTACCCTTTTGTCCTTAATGTATTTATAAAATCCCTGTGGATTCTCCTTAACTCTATTTGCCAAAGCTATCTCTTGTCCCCTTTTGCCCTCCTGAATTCCCTCAAGTATACTCCTACTGCCCTTATACTTTTCTAGGGATTCTCTCAATCCCTGCTGTCTGTACCTGATATATATTTCCTTCTTATTCTTGACCAAAACCTCAATTTCTCTTGTCATCAAGCATTCCCTACACCTACCAGCCTTGCCGTTCATGCTAACAGGAACATACTGTCTCTGGACTCTCATCATCTCACTTTGGAAGGCTTCCATTTTCTAGCTGTCCCCTGATCTGTGAAGATCCGCCCCCAATCAATTTTTGAAAGTTCTTGCCTAATACTGTCAAAATTGGCCTTTCTCCAATTTAGAACTTTAACTTTTCGATCCAATCTATCCTTTTTCATCAGTATTTTAAAACTAATAAAATTATGGCCACTGGCCCCAAAGTGCTCCCCCACTGACACCTCAGTCTAATTTCCTTGTCTTTTTGCCCTGCCTTATTTCCCAACAATAGGTCAAGTTTTGCACCTTCTCTAGTAGGTAAATCCACATATGAATCAGAAAATTTTCTTGTACACTCTTAAGTCCCTCTCCATCCAAGCCCTTAAAATTCTATGGCAGTCCCAGTTTATGTTTGAAAAGTTAAAATCCCTTACCACAATCACCCAATTATTCTCAGATAACCGAGATCTCCTTTCCAATTTGTTTCTCAATTTCCCACTGACTAATTGGGTGGCTATAGTACAATCCCAATAAGGTTATCATCCCTTTCTTATTTCTCAGTTTCACCCAAATAACTTCCCTGGATGTATTCCCAGGAATACCCTCCCTCAGTACAGCACTAATTGTATCCTTAATCAAAGACGCCACTCCCTTCCTCTCTCGCTCCCCTTTCCATCCTTCCTATAGCATTTATACCCTGGAATATTAAGCAGCCAGTACTGTCCATCCCTGAGCCATGTCTCTGTAATTGCTACGATATTCTAGTCCCATGCTCTCAACCATGCCTTGAGTTCATTTGCCTTATCTGTTGGCATTTTGCATTAAAACAAATTCTAGTCATATTCCTACACTCACTAACTTGTGGTACCGGGAGTAATCCAGATATTACTATCCTTGACCTACTTTTTAAATTCCTGCCTAACTTCCTATATTCTCTCCTCAGAATCTCATCTTAAATTGTTTGGTCTCTCTCGCCTTTGAGAACATTCTGCACTGTCTCTGAGATATTCTTGACTCTGGCAGCAGTGGGACAATACACCATTCTGGTGTCTCACTGTTGGCTGCAGAAAGGTCTGTCTGTGTTTCTGACTAGAGATACACCTATCACAATCGATTGCTTAGAACCTGGCATACCCCTCATTACATGAGAGCCAGGCTTGGCACCAGACACCTAGCTGTTCGTGCTACATTCCCCCGAGAGTCCATCACCCCCTACATTTTTCAAAACAGCATACTTGTTTGAGATGGGAATAGCCACAGGAGACTCTCCTGCTGATAAACCGAACCTATCGTCACGTAGATGAGTTATCTCCCTCACTGCAAATGCCATCCATCACAGCCCTAGCTCCTGTAAATTCCTCACTGCTTCTCCCATGTCCACAGGTACTTGAAAACCAAACAGCAGAGGCAGTAGCTGTGAAGGTTGACTGCTGCGTCGGAGAGCAGTGTAGGTTTCTTGCTCGGTTGATTCACCTTCCATCATGTGGTTGCTGCCTTTGTCTCCCATTCTTTTTTAAAGTGCCATTGTTTTGTTCTTTTTTCTTCCAAAGTTCCAAAACAATGCAACAGCTTATAAAACAGTAATCACTGCTCCTAGAATTCGAGGAAATCAGCTCCAACACTGAAAATACTTCAAAAAAGGAGCAACTCCTTCTGTCACAATTTTTTCCTGTCCTCTATCTTGGATTACCCATCCTTATGAAAATGGGTAATTGAGCAATGTCTGGATAATTCCCATAACAGTTGGAGATTGGGGAAAATCTAGACCTCAAACTATAGAGGGAAAGTGAATTTAATAAAACCTCAGTATGGTTTAATGAGCTGCACTTCCACTTCTGAGCACAAATTTGTAGAGCCATGTCCCACTCTAGACTACCAAATATGATATCTGGGCTGGCATTCCAGTGCAAAATGAAGTGAGATGAGGTATTAAACCAAAGTCCCCAAGTAGTACAAGCAATTTATTAAATTGCTCCATTGCTTTAGGTCTTTATACCCTTAATACTTTGGACAGCACCAGGGACCCAGGTTCAATTTCAGCCTCAGGCGACTGTCTGTGTGGAGTTTGCACATTCTCCCAGTGTCTGCGTAGGTTTCCTCCCACAGTCCAAAGATGTGCAGGTCAGGTGAATTGGCCATGCTAAATTGCCCATAATGCTAGGTGCATTAGTCAGAGGGAAATGGGTCTGTGTGGGTTACTCTTCGGAGGGTCGGTGTGGACTTTTTGGGCCGAAGGGCCTGATTCCGCACTGTAGGGAATTTAATCTAATCTAATCTAATCATAAATGAGAAAGCTGTCTTCAGTAAAACTTTAATTCCACCTGGAGATGAGTTAAAACACAGTCTGATAGCAAGAATGGGATAAATGAAATGGGGGCACACTCATTCAACACTACAGTAGAGGTATAGCACAGCTTACTGAATGTAAAACTTGTACAAATGGGCATTCCCAAAAAATGGGCACTGATTGGAAGACCCAAATAACTCACTGGTAAAATAAACCCAATGGTAAAACACACCAAAACTTCTCTGAAATCACAACCAGCCACAAATTATGAACTATGATCAGCCATCAATGCACCAAGCTTTTTTTAACAATTTAAAGCAGTGGGTACACAGGTCAGTAAAAGCAAAAAGTAAGATTTAGGAAGCTGCAAGGGACATTCAGTATTATGCTACATAGTGTTGTATTGAATTCTCTCTTTTGGGGCAGTGATGGAAGAGTGGGATTCCCCTGGACCAGTAACCCAGAGAGCCAGGTAATGATCTGGGAACTAGGGTTCACATTTGACCAGGGCAGAATACAGTTAAAGAAATCTGGAATTAAAAGTTGAATGATAAGCATGGAATCAATGCAAATTGTTTTAAGAACCTCATCTGGTTTGAGAGATATTGTGTAATAAGATATTATGTTACAGGCTCTCTCTATTAACTCACTCAACAGCTCACTATATTCATTAATACTGGGTTCACGTTCATTTATTCATAACTCTTTACTAACCGCTTATTTAGTATAACACGCTTTCATTCATTCATTCATTTCATTTATAAAACCACAGTTCTGTAGTATTAAAATTTAAAAACAATCCTTTCCAACCCATTACAGTATTTTCAGACCTTATCAGTATTCACAACAATACCACCCCCAACAAGTCTCTACCAAACATTATAATATGAATCAGCCTTTACCAACTATCTCCTGGACCTGAATAGATGAGTACCTGTTAAACACCTTTTAACTGGGGCATTACCCCTTTAAGAAAGTAACTGACAAAAGAGCACATGCATGAAACTGCATGAATGAAAGAAACCCATCCCGGCAAATAGTAACTAAATTTCACCACACGGCTGCAGTAATCAGTTTGGTATCCTTTATTCTTTTTTATTATGATTTGTAACTTACTTAAAGCATATGGGCTAGTATTTTTACCAACATTTACTAATTTAAAGGACAAAAGGGCTCACACCACCTAATTATGCCAGCAGACCAGACATCCCAGCATTTAGCATGTTTTAACCCATCTCCTGTCTCCCAGGATGGAAGTCCTTCAAAGATTTATGTACTATAGATAACAAATGTAACACCATAGTAATAAGATTTTAATATATGTAGGAACTGTGTATAAAGGTGCACTTGTAAGAACTGTATTTTGGGATTCTATTGCCGCCTTGAACCTGTGCTGTGATTGCTGAATAAAGAGGCTATTTTCGCCACTCACTGATTTCGGTCGGTATTTGAACATGATCCCAAAGCTTCAATAATGTCCTCAGGGAAAGAAATCTACTATCCTACCTGGTCTGGCCTACATGTGGTACCAGACACACAGTGATGATTCCTGACTGCCCTCTGAAATGGCTCATAATTGTATGAAACTATGAAAATGTAGTCTCAAAGATGTGAAACTGGATCTGTCTCTGCATTCTCCACAAAGGCCCCTAACATCACAGGTGTTAGTCTTCAGTCAATTTGATTCTCTCCAAAAATATTAGGTCAGAAGCGGATGCCCAGTGGAGTTCCGTAGAGAACACTGTCGGGCCCACAACCTTTCTTGTGCTACAATAACGATCTGGGCAAAGGAACTAAAGGCATTGTTGCTAAGCTTGCAGATGACACAAAGACAGGTGGGAGAATAGGTAATGTTGAGGAAGCGGGAAGGCTGCAAAAGGATTTAGACAAAGTAGGAGAGTGGGCCCAAATAGCAGCAATTGAAATACAATGTGGAAAATGTGGGTTATGCATTTTAGTAGGAAGAATTGAGGCATAGACTATTTTCTAAATAGGGAAAGGCCAAGGAAATCTTAAGTATGAAGGGACATAACAATCCTAGATCAGGATTTTTCTAAGGTTAACATGCAAGTTCAGTTGGCAGTTAAGAAAGCAAATGCAATGTCGGCAATTATTTCGAGAACAGTAGAATACAAGAGCAGGGATGTACTGCTGGGACTATATAAAGCTTTGATCAGTCTGCATTTGAAATATTGTGAGCAGCTTTGGGCCCTGTATCTAAGGAAGGATGTGCTGGCTTTGGAGAGGGTGCAGAGGAGGTGTACAAGAATAATCCTTGGAATGGAGGGCTTGTCGTATGAGGAGCACTTGAGGAATCTGGGTCTGTACTCAATTAGGTTTAGAAGGATGGCGTGGACTTCTGATTGAAACTTACAGCAACATAGAGAGGCCTGGATAGAGTGGACATGAACATGATGCTTTAACTATTAGGAGCAACAAGGTTGTGAGGACACAAAATATCGGAATCCCCTCCATATGAGCACTGTGGGTCTACCTACAACAAATGGACTGCAGAGATTGAAGAAGGTAGCTCAGCACGACCTTCACAAGGATAACTGGGGTGGATAATAAATACTGGCCCAGCCACTGATACCTACATCCTGTTAGTGAAGAACAAAAATGTTGTTTGATAGCTCTCATTCCTCTGACCCATTCCAGAATGTTACAATTCTGTGACTGAGCATTCCCTTGAGCAAAAGAATACATTTAATACATATAAACATTTGTTCATCCTTATGTTCACTAAATCATGTCTCAGTGGTAATCAAAACTAAACCTTGTCTAATTAAACAGCAAGATCAAATATCTACACATTTGCCTAATGCTGAATGACTTCTGCTGTCTAAAGACAGGAAATCAGATTTCCTAACACCAAATTACGCATTCAAGTCTGTTCTGTCAATTAGCATCCTAAGATTGTTTTGCTTTATCATTTTTTTAAAATCTCTTATCCAACAGAAATCAATTTCAACCTTGAAATTTTCTATTCAGTCACGCAACTCCTATCTTTTCAACCTTAACAGCTTTTTGGAGAAGTTATAAATCAAAGGGGAAACTGGTTGGTTTATGTAATCAGGAAAGGTCAGACAGCAATCTGATACATAAAAACACATTATCTAACTATTTACTCACTCTCAATGAGCGACTGATATCTAGGATGCTCGGCACAGAATTCCTTATTAGGTCTGTTTTTCTCAGGATCCTGGTGTCCTCCAGCCTTCAGCCAGTCCTTCCCAAATTTCTTGCGATAGTCTAGCTCTGCTCCCTTCCTTTCATCAGCTGAAATCTACACCAACATTTCAATGTAAACAAAGAAACAGAGAATATTAACGTACAAGACACAACACCAAAACATGTAACAAATAGACTCATACAGCTTGAACAGTTAATTGGAAGCTTTACACATTCAAGATTGCAAGTCGATAAAAGTTTTCTCAATTACTTTCAGTCATAAAGTTTCATTCAAATATTTTCTTAAAAAAAATAGAAGTTGTCTCATTTTGCAACCGAATGCTTCTCTGGTCACCAGCCTGGGAAAACTATGCCAACACCGAAAGCAGGAAACATATGGCAGAGATTTAATGGCTTCATGGGAGATAGAGTGTTCTCCAAGTGTGTCAAGGCAGGAGAGAGTCTGTACCAATTTAAAAGCAGAACATGGGATGGGGAGCAAGTTTTGTTTTGCAGTGAACCCTGTTTCATTAATTCCTCTCTTCCACATCTGGATTAATTTTATGGAATCTCTTCCTCTCACGTACATGCTGGGAAAGTCACAATAAAAGAAGCTTTATTGGTTTAAACTGCGAAGATATTATACCAAATATTGTTTCTATATCCATATCCATAGAACTCCAAAATAAAGTAGATTGGCTTAATTCACTCAGTGGCACTTAACAGTGTGTGGCAACTATAAGACTGCCTGGTTGTACAGAACACTCACATTACAGCCTTTTTTCAGCTCAACTGACATAATCTAGTCTTCAGGTATCTATCAATAAACAATTTGATTATTGTATATAATTATACACACTGAGGTAGTAGCAGCCTGAAGAGATTTGAAAATACAGCCCTTGCAAGTTGCAAGGTATACTCTTCAACCTCACTAACGTAGAACATGCTTCCAAATAAACCTGTTGGACAATAACCTGGTATTGTGTGAGTTTTAACCGTAACGTAGAATAATATGACACAGGAGGAGGCTATCCAGTCCTTGTTGCCTATGAGAGTTTTTTTGGGGATAATCCAATAAAGTTCTGTTCTTTCCTCATTATCCTGTTAATTGCTCCGTACAAGTATTTATCCAACTTTAAATGTTATCATTGTATCTGGTTTCGTCCTTCTTCCAGACAACACACTCCAGATCACAACACCTCAATATGTACAAAGAAATGTTTCCTCGTGTCACCTTAGGGTTCTTCTGCCATTCATCTTAATTCCATGTTCCCTGGTTACTGATCCTCCTAACACTGGAAACAATTTCTCTTTATTTCGTCTATCGAAGCCATTCAGAATTTTAAACACTTCCATTATAGGCCGCAGGATACTGTGTGAGGAACAAACACATCCTAGGCTACATAACGCAAGGTCATGACTCTGAGTTAGACTAATTATACATCTAATGACATCAGATATGCTAATTAATGAAATTTCCATAAGAATAATAAACACTAATGCTTTCAAACATGCAAATTCGTTCCAGGTGCACAGCAAGAAACTGTCAACACCGAATATGCAAAATTAAACCTTCATTTTGTTGATATTTAAACATAGCATACATGTTCCAAATATCATAACAAACTTCAATTTATGCTGGTTGGGACTATCAAGTCCCAAATTAATTGTCATAAGCAGGAACTCTTTTCTTGTAAAGGGAAGGCTTGTGATGATGTGTCAGGAGTTAAGGATTTGACAAGGTTGATGCAGAGAAAAAGTTTCCACTTTGGATAGTCATTAATAAGGTGGAACAGTCCATCTTCCGCAGCTAAACTGGCACCCCCCCCCCCCCCCCCACCTTTTCCTCTGCTACATCGGCGCTGCCACATGCTCCCACGAGGAGGTTGAACAGTTCATCCACTTTACCAACACCTTCCACCCCGACCTCAAATTTACCTGGACCGTCTCAGACTCCTCCCTCCCCTTCCTTGACCTCTCCATTTCTATCTCGGGCGACCGAATCAACACGGACATTTACTACAAACTGACCGACTCCCACAGCTACCTAGACTACACCTCCTCCCACCCTGCCCCCTGTAAAAATGCCATCCCATTCTCCCAATTCCTTCGTCTCCGCCGCATCTGCTCCCAGGAGGACCAGTTCCAATACCGAACAACCCAGATGGCCTCCTTCTTCAAAGACCTCAATTTCCCCCCAGACGTGATCGACGATGCCCTCCACCGCATCTCCTCCACTCCCCGCTCCTCTGCCTTTGAGCCCCGCCCCTCTAATCACCACCAGGACAGAACCCCACTGGTCCTCACCTACCACCCCACCAACCTCCATATACATCGTATCATCTGTCGTCATTTCCGCCACCTCCAAACGGTCCCCACCACCAGGGATATATTTCCCTCCCCTCCCCTATCAGCGTTCCGAAAAGACCACTCCCTCTGTGACTCCCTCGTCAGGTCCACATCCCCCACCAATCCAACCTCCACTCCCGGCACCTTCCCCTTCAACCGCAAGAAATGCAAAACTTGCGCTCACACACCTCCCCCCTTACTTCCCTCCAAGGCCCCAAGGGATCCTTCCATATCCGCCACAAATTCACCTGCACCTCCACACACATCATTTACTGCATCCGCTGCACCCAATGTGGCCTCCTCTATATCGGGGAGACAGGCCGCCTACTTACGGAACGTTTCAGAGAACACCTCTGGGACACCTGGACCAACCAACCCAACCACCCCGTGGCTCAACACTTCAACTCCCCCTCCCACTCCACCAAGGACATGCAGGTCCTTGGACTCCTCCATCGCCAGACCATAGCAACATGACGGCTGGAGGAAGAGCGCCTCATCTTCCGCCTAGGAACCCTCCAACCACAAGGGATGAACTCAGATTTCTCCAGTTTCCTCATTTCCCCTCCCCCCACCTTATCTCAGTCCCAACCCTTGAACTCAGCACCACCTTCCTAACATGCAATCTTCTTCCTGACCTCTCCGCCCCCACCCCCACTCCGGTCTATCACCCTCACCTTGACCTCCTTCCACCTATTGCATTTCCAATGCCCCTCCCCCAAGTCCCTCCTCCCTCCCTTTTATCTTAGCCTGCTGGGCACACTTTCCTCATTCCTGAAGAAGGGCTCATGCCCGAAACGTCGATTCTCCTGCTCCTTGGATGCTGCCTGACCTGCTGCGCTTTTCCAGCAACACATTTTCAGCGATAGTCACTAATAAATCCAGTAAGGAATTCAGAAGAAATTTCTTTACCTAGAAAATAGTCAGAATGCAGAACCCGTTATGAATCAGGAGAAATTGAGTTGAATAGCCTGGACATACATAAAGATGATCTGGATAAGCATACAAGGGAGAAAGGAGCAGAGGGATACACTGGGAGGTGGAATGAAAAAGGCTGGGAGTAGATTCTTGTGGAACATTAATATCTGCATAAACACACAGTTGTTTGAAAAGGTCAGTTTCTATGCTCTTACAGTTCTATTTAATTTGGTATAAAGACACTTACCTCTGTTTTGTTTAATACATTCAGACGACCTAGCTTTGCAATGATAAGCTGCCGCACTGTCTTTGCGTTCTTCTCACGCTCCACCATTGCGTAGTCACTAAATTTCAGCTGTTCCAGGCTCTGGAGCTTGTTTAACTCATTCACAGTTGAAAACTTGAGAACACAAAAAGACAGAGCTCCCTGTAAATTTTAAGCAATTACATTTTCCTCCAGCAAAACAGTGCACAATAATTCAGAACAGTGTAGCCTTCTGGGAAGAATAAGAACAGATTTCTCTGAGTCTGATTGCCAGCATTTGTGAAGAAATTGGTTATTAGTAAATTTCTCAATTTAATTCTCATAGCTACTCAACGAATACGGTGTTACTTGGAAGATAGGAGGAGGAGGCCATTCGGTCCTTCAAATCTGCTCTGCCATTCATCAAGATCATGGCTGATTGTCCAACTCAATAGCCTAATCCTGTTTTCTCTCCTTAATCTTTAGTCCCATTTGACCCAAGTGCTATATCCAGCTGCCTCTTGAATATATTCAATGTTTCGGCATCAACTACTTCTGTGGTAATGAATTCCACAGGCTCATCACTCTTTGGGTGAAAAAATGTCTCCGCACTTCTGTCCTGAATGGTCTACCCTGAGTCCTCAGACTGTGACCCCTGGTTCTGGACACACCCATCAGCGGGAACATCCTCCCTGCATCTAACCTATCTAGTCCTATTAGAATTTTACAAATCTCTATGTCCTCCATTCGTCTGAACTCCGACGAGGAGAAAGTGAGGTCTGCAGATGCTGGAGATCAAAGTTGAAACTTTATTGCTGGAACAGCACAGCAGGTCAGGCAGCATCCAGGGAACAGGAGATTCGACGTTTCGGGCACAGGCCCTTCTTCAGGAATGAGCAGAGAGTGTTCAGCAGGAGAAGATAAAAGGTAGGGAGGAGGGACTTGGAGGAGGGGCGTTGGAAATGTGATAGGTGGAAAGAGGTCAAGGTGAGGGTGATAGGTCGGAGTAGGATGGAGGCGGAGAGGTCAAGAAGACGACTGCAGGTCAGGAAGGCGGTGCCGGGCTGGAGGGATCCGGCTGAGACAAGGTGGGGGGAGGGGGGATGAAGAAACTGGTGAAGTCCAAGTTCATCACCTGCGGTTGGAGGGTTCCCAGTCGGAAGATAAGACGCTCCTCCTCCGACCGTCGGGTTGTTGTGGTTTGGCGGTGGATGAGTCCAATGACCTGCATATCCTCGGTGGAGTGGGAGGGGGAGTTGAAATGCTGTGCTACAGGTTGGTTGGGTTGGTTCGTCCGGGTGGCCCAGAGGTGCTCTCTGAATCGCTCCGCAAGTAGGCGGCCTGTCTCCCCAATATAGAGGAGGCCACACCGGCTGCAGCGGATGCAGTAGATGATGTGGGTGGAGGTGCAGGTGAATCTGTGGCGGATATGGAAGTTTCCTTTGGGGCCTTGGAGAGAAGTGAGGGGGGAGGTGTGGGCGCAAGTGTTGCACCTCCTGCGGTTGCAAGGGAAGGTGCCGGGAGTGGAGGTTGGGTCGGTGGGGGGTGTGGATCTGACAAGGGAGTCGCGGAGGGAGTGGTCTCTACGGAAAGCTGATAGGGGAGGGGAGGGAAATATATCCTTGGTGCTGGGGTCTGTTTGGAGGTGGCGGAAGTGACGGCGGATGATGCGCTGTACATGGAGATTGGTGGGGTGGTAGGTGAGGACCAGTGGGGTTCTGTCCTGGTGGCGGTTGGAGGGGCGGGGCTCAAGGGCGGAGGAGCGGGAAGTGGAGGAGATGCGGTGGAGGGCACCGTCGACCACGTCGGAGGGGAAATTGCGGTCCTTGAAGACGGAGGCCATCTGTGTTGTACGTATTTTGAACTGGTCCTCCTGGGAGCAGATGCGGCGGAGACGAAGGAATTGGGAGAATGGGATGGCGTTTTTACAGGGGGCAGGATGGGAGGAGGTGTAGTCCAGGTAGCTGTGGGAGTCGGTTGGTTTGTAGTAGATGTCTGTGTTGATTCGGTCGCAGAGGGAACGGTCTTTACGGAAAGTGGATAGGGGTGGGGAGGGAAATACATCTCTGGTGGTGGAATCCATTTGTAGAAATGACGGAGGATGATGCGATGTATATGGAGGTTGATGGGGTGGAAGGTCAGGACCATGTGAGATCTGTCCTTGATGCAGTTGGAGGGGTGGGGTTCAAGGAGGAAAGTACGGGAAGTGGATGAGATGTGCTGGAGGGCATCATCAACCAATTGGGAGTGGAAACTGCGGTCTTTAAAGAAGGAGGCCATCTGGCGTGTTCTGTGGTGGAACCGGTCCTCCTGGGAGGAGTTGCGGCGGAGACAGAGGAACTGAGAATAAAGGATAGCATTTTTGCAAGAGGCAGGGTGGGAGGAGGTGTAATCCAGGTAGCTGTGGGAGTCGATGGGTTTGTAGCAAATGTCAGTGTTGAGTCTATTACCATTGACGGAGTTGAAGAGGCCTAGGAAGGGGATGGAGGTGTCTGAGGTGGTCCAGATGAATTTAAGGTCGGGGTGGAATGTGTCGGTGAAGTTGACGAACTGCTCACCCTCCTCGTGGGAGCACGAAGTGGTGCCAATCCAGTCATCAATGTAGTAGAGGAAAAAGGTGGGGAGTGGTATATTCAGGACATGATCAGCAGTATTTTCAAGTAAAATATCGACAATAAATTAAATTGGTGGCTGATTGCATACAGATGCTGTCAGTCAATAATGCAACAAGGGATGTATGTATTGCATTCTAAGTGGTCTAGCTTGGCTCAAGTCTTCTAAGATTGTGTCATGATTCTTATAATTGATGTGGAATTTGCAATTAACACTTTAGTCAACATCTAATGTGGTTATGCTGCCAATGATGTAACCTTCACAGATTATGTTTCTCAGTGTTGATTATCTTAGAAATTTGAGCTGTTGAGCAATGTATAAAGTGGGACATGTGCCAAAGTTTTTTCTTTCTTTTGCTTTGTACACTTGGAGGGCCTTATAATTAAAACCCATGATTAACTCCTAAGTGTTTTTGTTCAATTATCACATCTTCATTTTATTGTTGTCTGTCGTAAAAAATATTTACTACATAGGAACTAAGAGATAGTCATATTGCTTTGTTGTTGAATGTTTCAGATGTTAACTATCTAGTTTCAACTAGCTTGGACCAAAACTAACAATTCAGACTAACTTCAAAAACATCTGAAATAGCCTATTTTTCAACCAAGTTTCTAGTCATTCTTCCTCATTCCCTTTAACTTGCTCTTTGTCCACTCATTTTGTTCTTGAACTTTACGAAGTAATGAAACAATTGATCTTGCTATTGGTTAGTTATAAATATTTTGGTGCCAATTAACCACACCAGTAGCGTGTTCAGGACAGAAAATAGTCAAAACACAAGTTTCTGTTCTGGTGGCTCGGTGGTTAGCACTGCTGCTTCACAGCACCAGGGTCCCAGGTTCAATTCCAGTCTTGGGTGACTGTCTGTGTGGAGTTTGCACATTCTCCCCGTGTCTGTGTGGGTTTCCTCCAGGTGCTCCGGTTTCCTCCCACAATCCAAAGATGTGCAGGTCAGGTGAATTGGCCATACTAAATTGCCCGTAGTGTTAGGTGCATTAAGTCAGAGGGAAATGGGTCTGGGTGGGTTACTCTTCGGAGGGTCGGTGTGGATTTATTGGGCTGAAGGCCTGTTTCCACTCTGCAGGGAATCTAATCTATTCATTCTTGGATAGAATTAAAGCATTGTTATGCTGGTATTTGCAAAGGACTACAAGCTGTATTCATGCTAGAAAATTATCAGTTTGGCAGACACTCCATTTTTTTTTTCATACTGCTAAAAGTTCTCGTTACAGTTGACTATCCTTTCCTTACATTGTTCTCCAGATGGTAGCCTTAGAGCTTCTGCTGTCCTACTGTCACATTCTGTTTATTGCATTTTGTTATTGGTGCACAGTGCAGAATTTCAAACCCTTTTTCCTCTCTGGATTGAACATAAACATAGAGTTGTTTTTATTATCAATATTGTGTGCTATGCAGGATGATGGTTTTTGTGGTGCAATTTTTTGTAAATATCTAGGGGAACATTTTAATTCAAGATTGGACCGTTATCTAAGTTCTGTAAAGCTATCTTCTAAGATTATACAGTGAATATCAATGCATGGTTCTCTGGTTCTCTAATCTTTCAGCATATTACACAGATGTGCTTTGGTAGTATGGTTTTAAAGCTTTATTTGGATATGGATGCCATTAACAAGGTCACCATATCAACACATACCGTCAATTCCTAGTTGCCACTAACTGTGGTGATAAGATACCACCTTATCACGCACGTGTCTGCGTGAGTTTCCTCCAGGTGCTCCAGTTTCCTCCCACAATCCAAAGATGTGCAGGTTAGGGGAGTTGGCCATGCTAAATTGCCTGAAGTGTTTAGGTGCATTAGTCACGGTAAATGTAGAGTAAGAGTAGAGGAATGAGTGTGAGTGGGTTGCTTTTCGGATAGTCTGTGTGGACTTGTTGGGCTGGAGGGCTTGATTCCACACTGTAGGGATTCTATGATCATTTCTATGAGTTATATAATCTTATGTAGCAATTAACGATTTTGGTCTTTATTTTGTGAGAAACTTTTGTCTTTTGATTAACTGGCAAGAAAGAAACATGGCAGATAAAAGATTTTTTTGAGAGAAGATTTTTGAGGAAATTCAAGAGAAACTTCTCTACTGAGGGAGTGATGAGAATGTTGACCTCGCTACCACACATGGAATAGTTGATGTGGATAGATTTAAGGAGACCTAGATAAATACATTCAGCAGAAAGGAATGGAAGAGTGTGTTAAAAGGTGAAATGTAATAGGGTGGGAGGAGGTTCAATTCGAGCACAAATCCCAATATGCACCTATTGGTTGGAATGGTTTGTTATGGCACTGTAGTTTCTATATAATTTTATATACTTAGTTGACTAGTTTCATTTGTTGTGAGTTGTCAGAGAGAAAAGTTTAGGCCAACAAAGCAGTCTCATACGAGGGTGGTCAGAGGAAATGAGCTATCGTAAGTATAGAAACTGACCCCATCACACTCTTCACCTCGTCATCATTGGCCCTTGACACCGGTCAAGGGCTGAAGAAATGTAAAAGGAATGTGAAACCTATGATGCTGCTGCTAAACTGTACCTGTGTTCTGTATTTTAGGTCTACATACCGTTTATTGTATAGTATTCTTGAAATGAACAATGGAGTCAATTGCCAGTTAAGATTATAGTTTAGAATGACAGCTATTAATTATCATGCTGATGTCATTAATCAGACTTAACAAGAGAGATAATGTACCAAATTTAATATAAAATAAATAAATGAATAATATAAGAAATATTATTACAGTCAGCATAGTGTTAAGAACATAGCTCCAGGTAACATAAGGTTGCATGAGGTTACCTTGACGAACAAATGTTAAACCATCTATTCTCTGTACATCATATTTAAAACACCAGATCTCTTGAACATTGTCTTTTAAGCTCAGTGTTATAATGACAACAGCTAGATTGACATTTTCTGTGCTTTTCAGCCTTTCTCTCTCTGTTTAAGATACACTCCTTAAAGCCTACCGACTATTTTAAAGTCTCACTCTTTGGCTTAATATCAAAGATTTTTTATTCTCCTGTGAAGATCTAAAACAATTCAGCGTGTTCAAGATGCTCTATCATAACAAGTTGTCATTATAGGTATACTGTAGACCTATTATGAGCTCAAACATCATCTCTAACTGATTGAATTCAAAATTCTTAAGTCTGTCAATGAAATCATTAACATTTAGTCATGTTATAGCAGGATTGCTAAAATCCAGCTTTGCATTGTAGTTGACAAATGGCCCTAAAGCACTATTCAATGCTTTTTGCTGTATGCATACAGCTTCAAGCAGCTAAAAGTACTAGTTGATGAAACTGAAAAACAGATAGCAATCCCATCAGGAATGTAGCTGCAGTCTACTGCAGAACCTTCTGGAAGATTTGATTGGCAGATCTCAGATTAGCCCAGAATGTCCCACTGAGCAGTACAATTACAGCCTGGTACATTCTGTACAGACAAAGCCTGACTGAACCAAGTGGTGCAGAGAGGGAGAAGTCAACTTTAATAAATTAGTAGTACACCTTTAGGCTCTGATTAACAATCCACACCCTTCCTGCTCATCACCCTATCAAATTTGTACATTCCCTGACCAACCATTTCTGTGAGGTGTTAGTACTGCATAAATAGCAATGACAGGTATCAAGCGCTTTGAGAAAGGCATCATTAAACCGACAAACAAGATCTCAAAGGAGTAAATCACTTCAACTAACTGAAGCAAGCTGCCAAGAATTCTGATTGATGTGTCTGCAGGGCTACAGAAACAAGCTGATAGCTCAATTATCAACTCCACAGATGAAGCACAATAAACTTCCAAACTTCAATTCTAAATATTCCAGTTACTCAACATTAAGTTAGTTATGAGCAGAACTGCTGCAGGGCTGTCTATTTGCAGTGAACTAAGATGCTGTGCTGGAATAGTTGACTGTATGACTACCAGGAAAAGAACAGAAGGGCAAGCTTTCATTATATGACATCGTTCAAAATCAAGATATCCCTGAACACTTTAGAAACAATGAATTTCTGTACTTTTAAAGTTTAGTGTTGCAAGTAGAAAATACAGCAGCTAATTTGTACCGAATGTATTCCCACAAACAGCACTGCGGCAAGGCAAGGTCCTTTTCTTTGCTTCAGTGATGCTGATTGAGGGAAGAGGAGACCCAGGAGAAATGACCTATGCATCTTCAAAATAGCAGCCAAAGAGTCTTTTACATTCACTCTAGAGGACAGACATGGCCTTGCATTAAAATCTCATCTGAAAGACATCTGACAGTGCAGCATTCAAAACTTCTGACTGAGCAGGAAATATTTTTACTCACTGAACCAAATATGGAGACTTTGTATGTTTAGTCCTAGAGAAGTGAAGTAAAACAAACACTCTCCAATAAACACACACACACACAAACTGATTTTAGGTTTGAAAAAACGGGTACTTGGGGCTAATCCTTAAGGGCTATACCACACAGGGAAGTGTTACTTGCGGGAAAAAATGTGGAAAAGTTGAGAAAAAATTTTAACAAACATCACTAGTCATCATGCAGTTATGCTAATTCCTAACTATTTTTGAAAACATCTTTCAAGTGAACTGGACGAACACTGTAAAGAAAACTGACAGAAACTAGCAGCATTAGTGTGAATGCAAGCATATTTACTTCCACTCCTAATATTGTTTCATGGAATTAAATTCCTTGAAATAGATTTACCTCTGAGATTTGGTTCTTGTCAATTGCTAAGAATTTTAGTTTTGGAAACATTGCTGTTTTACCATCTGAAAGAGAATAAACAAAAAAAAAGTGAACACTCAGGAAAGGATATTTTTCACATTTGTCAACTAAAAAGACTCCAATTAAATTACAGCAAGTTCGTGCCTAACTGCACTCTCCATGTACCTACATGGCACTGAGTTGCAGTTCATGAGAATCAATCCTGTTTTGGATTCCATACCCACTCAATGAAGGATGAACATCTGGATTGTTCCCCTGCTGGCATTCCTCAGATCGAGTGTTGCCAAACTATAGGAGGGGTTCTCACCATAGATTTGAAACTTCTGACACTGCTGTGTTAAAAGTCAAACCATTCCTCATCCCATCCCATGGCAGAGTGTAGGAAAAGGGATTCGTGCAAAGAAATAATTGGATGTGGGCATTCTATTTCTGATAATCCGGCAGCGATAGCTAGCATTGGAGCCTAATCTTTATAAACTGTGCTTCTTTACAGAAAGATACACCACCATTGTGAAGCTCTATAAAATCATTCTGATAGAATTAACTAACCTAAATTTGGTATAAAGATGGCTACAGTTGCGAAAGGGTCATTTAAATTGTAGCCTGTCAGACTGTTCATTAGTCTCTGAATTCTTCCACTACTTCACAAGAGGAAATATTAAAACAACTACAAGATTAAAACAATCAGATTTAAGAAAAACATATCCACAATACCCTTTGAACCAACTGTCTGCATAAATTTACAAATCCCTGCAATTATGTAATCATCAGTATACCTGCAAGAAGGCTACATCAAGATTTTGTCCGATTGAATTTTCAGTGTAATTCCACAGCAGGTTATAGCAGATCAATAAGAAACAGCTCTCCAAATGCCAATGCAGAGGGCAAAGTAACTAGATAGGATACACAGCATTGCAGAAGGTCATGCAGAGGAGAAAAATACCCAATGCATAAATTAACCTGAAGCTTCCCAGTGACTTGATTAAGAAATACTCTACAGTGTTTGATGATCTCCCATACAAGCTAAGATTTGACCAATGTTCTTGCTCTTAACCATTATCTGGTACCAAATAGATGAGTGTTGAAAAGCTGCACAACTCGATAAGACTAAAGTGTTGAGATTCACAGAGGAAAATCTGATAATGCTAAAAGGTCGAGGAGGCTGCGAGCATGAGATGTCATGGCCAGTGACGAAAGGGGATAAAAACATAGATATATTGTTTTCATTAATATTCATATACCTTGTTGAACATCATTGAAATGAAGTGAGGTTAACCCAGTGTTTGACAATATGAGCTGCTCCAACCTGGAATGGAAATGACAAAGAAGCCTGAGACTGATAAATAAAATTGTAGCATAAATACAGATATCAAGATTGCGATTATTAAAATAAGATGAACATGAAGAAGAATTGGACAATACAGGTTCCAGGGTACGAGTGGGACTGTTACAGATAAGCATCACCAGTCCCCACACATTGAGGTGCAGGTATTGCAAAACCCCAACCCCTGAAGGAGAAAGTGAGGACTACAGATGCTGGAGATCAGAGTCAAAATGTGTGGTGCTGGAAAAGCACAGCCGGTCAGGCAGCATCCAAAGGGTAGGAGAGTTGATGTTTCAAGCATTAACTCTTCATCTGACTGACTGTGCTTTTCCAGCACCATACTTTTTGACCCCACCCCTGAAGGACAGTCACCTGGATAGGTGCAGTTGGTCAGGGTTAGCTTCCTAAGGTTTCCAGGAGCATTTTGCTTTTTGTCTGCAGGAAACAGCACTGTGCACAACTCCAAGCAACTCTAAGAGGTTTGAATATTTTCACATGCAGCTAGATATTAACCTGAAGCATAGGAGTCTATATAGAATGGGGATCTACTGAGGTAATGGAAGGAAGGAAAGGCAGTAATGAACTGGGAAAAAGAAAATAAAAGAATTTACATTTCTACAGTACCACTTTAGACCATAACATGTTGTAAATGAACTGTTGTCAGCGCTGTAGTGTAAAAGTCATACAACAGCCAATTTGCACAGACAGTATCCACGCCTTTCAAAGTGCCAATGAAAATTGTCATGGAAATATAATCCAAATAACGTTTCTATTCATTCATGGCATGAGGACATCAATAATGAGGCTGGCATTTAATGCTATCCATAATCATCTTTCACAAAGTCAGTTGACTTTTTAAACCACTGTAGTACTTCTAAGTAATTAGAAAAGCTAATAGAAAATTATCATTCATTTGAGGGCAATGGAATACAAAAGTGAGGGATTTATGTGTCAATTACACAGGGCAGTTGTGAGACCACATCTGGAGTATTGTGCATAGTATTGGTCACTTTATTTAAAGGAAGTTGTAAATGCACTGGAAGTAATTCAGAGAAGAGTTACTACACTAATGCCTGTGTCGCCTTTTTAGGAAAGGCTGGACAGCCGGTCTTGACCGACTTGAGGCTACAATTTAGTTTCTAGACGATGGTAACTCCCAAGATGTTTGTAGTGGAACAAAGTACAGACAGCAATGAACAATACAGCACAGGAACAGGCTCTTTGGCTCTCCAACTCTGCACGGGCACATTTTGCCCTTCCATACTAAAACTGTCTTCACTTACAGGATTCATATCCCTTTATTCCCTTCCTACTCATGTATTCATCCAGGTGCTTCTTGAATGCTACTATTATCTCTGCTTTCACCACCTCCTCTGGCACACACCGTCCTTTCTGAAAAATCTGCCTTGCACATCTCTTTTAAACACAAACCACTGCCGCTCTGCACCTTGAACCTGTGCCCCTGGTAATTCACCCCTCCACCCTGGAAAAAGCCTCATACTTTCCACTCTATCCATGCCATTCACAATCTTATAAATTTCTATCAGGTCGCTTTTCTGTAACCTCTCAAACATCCACATCCTCTGGTAGTGTGGTGACCAGACTGTCCGCAATATTCAAAGTGTGGTCTAACTAAAATTCTTTAAAGCTGCAGCATAACTTGCTTATCCTTATAGTCCATTCCCCTTCCAATGAAGGCAAGCATGCTATGGGCCTTTTTTTGACTACCTTATCTACGTGTGCTGTCACCTTCAGTGATCTGTGGACCTGCACACCCAGATCCCTCTACATACTCCTAAGGGTTCTGCTATTCACTGTATAATTTCCACCTGTTTAGACCTTCCAAACTGTATAACCCCCTCATTTGTCCAGATTAAACTCCATCTGCCATTTTTCTACACATAATCTATATCCTGCTGTATCCTCTGACAATCCTCCTCACTGTCTGCAACTGCACCAATCTCTGTATCGTCCAAGGATTCAGCAATGGTAATGCCATTAAATGTCAAGAGGCAATAGTTAGATTTTCACTTGAAGGAGATGGTCATTGCCTGGCAGTTGTGTGCCACAAATGTAACTTGCCACTTTTCCAGGTTTTTCTGCATATGGACATATATCACTTTAACATTTGAGATGAGACACACTAGAGTGATACACAATGCTTTGGATTAATATTATCAAATGAAAATAGTTTATAAAATAAAAGAACCTCATATTCATTGTTGGCTTTAGCAATACATAAAAGATTCAATGGAAGTAACACTGAAGTTGGATTATATGTTGCTATTTGAACTGCGAGTTTCAACACAAAGAAATGATGTCAATTAACCTTGGCAAATAAGCAATGTGCACCAATTGATTCTCATCAGCCAGCGGATTGGAGCTGAGATCGAGTAATGTCAAGGATTGAAGAACACCAACAGGCCTAAACAAGGCAAAATGTATGGAAAGAGATTAAATATGCAGACAATAAAAAGAAAATCTAAATATCAGTTACAGATAAAACTAGCAGCAATACACAGGTGTGCATTCAATTCTTAGATTCAATAGTTGAAACATTAAGATTTAGACACATGGTGATAAACATTCAAAAGAAAATTATGAACCAAAATCTAACGTTAACAAAGAAGAAAATAATTCAAAGTCCTGTCTAAACTGATTGGTTTGGTCAGAGTATCATACTCCTATTTGGTCCAATTACCTGTACTTTTAATGACACCCAATCAACTTGGAGGAGGTAAAGTGGAAAAAAGCCAAAAACCTTTGAGTAATTGATTGCTTGTACGTGGCTCACAGCTATCACTGTGAGGCATTTCATGGTGTAATCTTGGTTAATGCTGAAAGTGGACTAATAATTAGCTTTACCTTTCTAACTCAGAAATAGCATTAGATGCGAAGTGGGCCCTTTCAAGCACAGGCCACATTGGGGCACATTCCAGAACCTGCAAAGAGAACAGAGTCAGATATATGCCACATCACCTCATTTTGTTACAGAAAACAGAATGCCAGTGTTACCTGGGCCCACGTCAGTCCATTGTGTTGAATGGCTAATGCCTTCAGGTTGGCGAACGCATCGGACAGGGAGACTGGATTGGAAATAATAGCCAATTTGTTTTGACTGGTGAAACAAGACAGACAGAAAATTACATGAAAAGCAGCAGAAAAACACATTAGAAGCTCCTTTCGGAATCCTAATAGCTTAAGAAAAACTGGATCACTTAGCTGGCAAGAACAGTCATAAAACCAAGCACCTATTTACTTAGTTGATAGAATGCCGGTTTCAGCCAAATCATCTTATCACTTCGCTGAGAGATCATCACACCTGCACCCAAATCAGGAGAGATGGCAGTGAATACACCATAAGCTTATTTCATCAAGCCTTGCCTCGATCTCTGATTGCAGTCCAATTCCATGTAAGAAAATGGTCAAAACCTGTGTGAGTGGAAGACCGGACTTGCAGCTTTGTCCCTCAAGAAAACTACACTTGTGAGGGTCTGCACAAACTCATTCTGTCTCATAACCTTGTTCCAGACAATGTCTGACACAGAATATAAATCACAGACATAGGGCATTTAGTTCAACTGGTCAACATTGGCCTCCTCACAATCCTCTTTCCACCTCGCATCCCATCACCATAACCTTTTAAGCATTTACGCCACAGAGATAGGCTGGTAGTGGGCATAGAGGAGTTCTAGAGTCAAATATGTGGAGGTGCTGGCACTTTGTACAGCATGGAAACTAGTCCACACCGACCACATTCCCAAACTGAACTAGTCCTACCTGCCTGCGTTTGGCCCATATCCCTCCAAACTTTTCCTAATCATGAACTTATCCAAATGTCTTTTAAACATTCTAACTGTACGTGCATTCCACCACCTCCTCTGGTAATTCATTCCATGCACTACCCACTCTGTGTAAAAAAAAAAATTGCCCTTGTGTCCTTTTTAAATCTTTCTTCTTTTGCCTTAAAAATATGTCCCCGAGTCTTGAAATCCCCCATCCTAGGGAAAAGACCTTTGCTATTCATCTTATCTATGCTCCTCATGATTTAATAAATCTCTATATATAAGAATTGGGAAAAAAGGTAGACCAAATGGCAGAGGACCCTGGCATGCAAAGTCAAACATGTATGAAATGAGTTTGAAAGTCACAGGGCAGCTTGGATCACTGCTGCACCGACTCATCTGTCACTCTGAGCACTCAGGTCACGATAAAAGCATGTACCATTGCAGGTTACGATGCTGCAGATGTTACCCAGAGAAAGAGAGGCATTTTTCCCTTTGCCAGCAGGCTCTTAGGTTAATAGTGTGGGGAGAAAGACTTTCTAAGCATGAAATGAAACTCATTATCTAATCCAAAATTGGTTGCGAATCTGACTTAATGCTGGAAATAAAACCAAGCTCTTTTCAAAAAATTATGAAAATACATTGAGACATCTGATGTAACATTGCAGAGCCTCAGGTGCTGAAACTGAGAATGAGTATCTTTTGAGCTACAATTACATAATCTGTCACAAACACAGAATTCATAAATTTATGATGTTCTAAGTATGTCTGGATAATTTAAGGTGAAACTGTAAGCTAATAAGGTAATAATGTCCACTTGAGAGGAGAGACA
This sequence comes from Chiloscyllium plagiosum, assembly GCF_037043375.1. NCBI lineage: Eukaryota > Metazoa > Chordata > Chondrichthyes > Orectolobiformes > Hemiscylliidae > Chiloscyllium > Chiloscyllium plagiosum. The sequence goes on from NW_028270141.1 coordinate 42,146,606, forward strand.
GGTCCACGATTTAAAGTCTCACCAGAAATACCTTTTGGAGTACTGCACAGGGGAGTGTCACCCCTAGATTATATACTCAGGATGTAACCTCACCATTTTGTGATTATCAAATAGATTAAAATGATAGCTCAAAGCTGATGTGAATACACCCATAACCATAGAATTGTTTCATAAAATAGATTTCAATGCACACGTGTACATTAGCTTCATAAAATTTGAAAGTACCTTCATAGGAAACAAATAGATGTTGTTGATCATTTACGTTCAAGATTGAAAATGTTTACATTGCCACTGGGCAGAAGCACAACTGAACATATTAGTCAACCTAATAAGGTTGAGATGTCTTACACTGATGATGGACAAAAGTTTGGACAACACTGGATGGACAGCATTCAATTAATAATAACATCGGAACAGGAGTTGGGTTTTCAGGCCCTTAAACCTGCTCTACTATTCAATTAGATTATGGCCAATCCATATCTTAATTTCATTAATCCACCTGGACTCCAGAAACCTTCACAACCTTATCTTACGAAAAAAATCTTACACTCTTCAACAGCTTTTGGGGGAAGAGAGAGTGTATTAGATTTCCACAATCCTTTGTCTGAGGAAATGCTTCTTGATACCTTACTGGATGGTCAAGGTCTAGTTTTAAGGCTATTTATCCTTTCATGATCCATCATACAAGTGACCTTTGAGGACGACAGATCAGAATCCCAAAGTATTTGCAAACTTTAATTCCAAAATGTAATTTTTTAAATACAACTGCTCCAACCAAAAGATGTAAATTCAGTGACTATTTGGCAAAGTATCAGGAATATACAGTAAAATGGGGTTAAACGACTCCAAGCCCTGGTCTGTGTGTAGTGGCCTGATGTATTAGTTGTGGTAGTGTGTCGTGAAGGTCACAGTTTGAGAACATCTATCAAACACCCCTACATTGTGGGTGAAGAGGAAAAAGCTCATTTGCTCTGAGTATTGCCAGTCAGCTACCATTGAGAGGGGCCAGGATCAAAGAACCTCAATCAACCTGAAAAGCCACATATCTTAAATTAACTGCCCAACCACCAGTGTCAACACTACTGGTACCATACCATGTAAATGCGGCAATGTTATACAATCTACTCTTATCGAACAACTCAGAATTGTCCATATATATTTTATTTTTGGACACACTACTTATTACTAACCTGTGTGTGGTGTTCTTAATCTTTGTCATATTTAGTAACTAAAAAACTCACTTTTGTTCATTCAAGAAAGCCTGGTTAAATGGGATCCTTTTAAAAATTTAAGTTCATTTGGTTCTGGGAGGAGGGATCCACAAGGGAAGGAATCCATTTTTAAATTAAGATCCATTAAAACTTGGGAGCCTGACAATTTGGGATATCCTGTCTGGAACCATAACAGAGGATTGTTGCTGCAGACAGTTATGACATCTTAATCAGAAAAATTTCAGTTGGAATCAAATAATGCTTTATTTTCCTGCTATTATTGCTTTGCTTTGATAACATTGTTTCTTCCCCATCCCCCCACCCAAAATAAAATCAGTTTTATGTTATAAGACTTCTGAAATTATTAGCTTTCGTAGATTCCATACCTGAGATCAAGGTGTTCAAGTTTCCTCAACTGTCGAGTAATTTGCGCTACCTTATCCCAGGAAGCAAGCAGGTTTTTGGCCAAATCCAACTCTATAATATCTGAAAGAATATGGTGAAGGAAATGATTTGATAAACTACCCTAGCTGCAATCAAGGCATGATTCCCCAATCCTGCAATAGCAATACTGGAACCATCACCTGTGAAGCAATAATAAGTTGATCAACCAATCTCTTTAAGATAGGTATGAAGTGTGCCGGGGAAGATAAAGAAATAAGGAAAGAGCTTACATTTTTGCAATGTCTTTTAGAAAATTAACCTCAGGGTATTCAAATCACAGAGTCAGTAAACTACTTTTTGAAGTGCAGTCACTGTTGAAATGTAAGGAAACAAGGTATCCAATTTGGACATGGCAAGAGCCCACAATCAGCAACAAATTGCGAAATTGAAAAGGCAATCTAACTTCACAAAATTATCAAAGCACTTAGATCAAAGATCTCAGATAGCTTCTGTACTTTTGACAGTGATTAGCTGACTAGACCAGACCCCAGAGTAACAGCAGGCCTACTGCAGTTGTAGGAGAAAGTGCACACTGCAGATGCTGAGGATCAGAGTCAGAGTGTGGTTCTGGAAAAGCACAGCCGGTCAGGCAGAATCCAAGGAGAAGGAGAATCGACATTTCGGGCATTAGCCTTTCCTGATGAAGGGCTTAGGCCCGAAACGTCGATTCGCCTTCTCCTTGGATGCTGCCTGACTGGCTATGCTTTTCTAGCACCACATTCTTCGATTACTGCAGTTGTGTACTGCAGAACAAAAACAAACATCATATCCAATTGCTCCATCTGCTGGTTAAAACAATAAGTCCTGGTCAACATGTGTCCCACACCTCTTCCCTCACCTCTATCCAAGGCCCTAAAGGAGCCTTCCATATCCATCAAAATTTTACCTGCACATCCACTAAAATCATTTATTGTATCCGTTGCTCCCGATGCGGTCTCCTCTACATTGGGGAGACTGGGCGCCTCCTAGCAGAGCGCTTTAGGGAACATCTCCGAGACACCCGAACCAATCAACCAAACCGCCCCGTGGCCCAACATTTCAACTCCCCCTCCCACTCTGCCGAGGACATGGAGGTCCTGGGCCTCCTTCACCGCCGCTCCCTCACCACCAGACGCCTGGAGGAAGAACGCCTCATCTTCCGCCTCGGAACACTTCAACCCCAGGGCATCAATGTGGACTTCAACAGCTTCCTCATTCCCCCTTCCCCCACCTTATCCTAGTTTCAAACTTCCAGTCCCCATGACTTGTCCGGACTTGTCCGACCTGCCTAGCTCCTTTTCCACCTATCCACTCCACCCTCTCCTCCCTGACCTATCACCTTCATCTCCTCCCCCACTCACCCATTGTACTCTATGCTACTCTCCCCCCACCCCCACCCTCCCCTAGCTTATCTCTCCATGCTTCAGGCTCTCTGCCTTTATTGCCCGAAACGTCGATTTTGCTGAAGCTCCTCGATGCTGCCTGAATTGCTGTGCTCTTCCAGCACCATTGATCTAGAATCTGGTTTCCAGCATCTGCAGTCATTGTTTTTACCCTTCTCTCTGCCTACCTTTCATTGTCTTTCTGTGAGCACTGTGCCACACAGAGCCTCACTAAGCAACTGCTGATTCCACTGAAGCTTGACAGTGAACCATTTGGATCAGTTCCCAGAAACCTGATGCAGCTTGGAGGTTAGGTGCAATTCCTGAGAATTGCCTGAGATGGAGCTCTAACCAGAGTTTGTATGTTACCAAAGGGAACGAAATGTCAAGTAGTCTCAACTTGGCTGAGTGAAGACTTTCCAATATCTTTAAAAACCTGTGAAGGTTTAATTAGAGGCAAAGAAACCTTAATCTGAACAAACTATGGCCACACCTTCAACTTCCTAGGTCTGAAACTCTGGAATTCCCTCCCTAAGCCTCTCTATCTTCCACTTCTCCTTGCAGGTATTCCATAAATCTAAAGATCTTAGACCAATCTTTTAATCAGTTATCCAAATATTTTGATAGGCGTCTCAACGGCACATTTTGTCCGAGAATACTCCTGTAAAATACTTGGGCACATTTTATTATATTAAGGTCCAAATAAATGCAAGCTGTAACTGTTTAATGATAAAATTGGCTAAGTCAAGGTATAATAAAGTTTACAAACTTTTTCACAGCAATTTTAGTGCCTTTGGTGTCAATGAAGCTCTAGCTCTCCTCTCAATTGGGTACACATCCCATTCAAATGGACGGATGCAGCTCTCTCTCTCTCTCTCGTCCCATTCTTAGTTCAATGGTTAATTTGAGACATTATTGATAATAGCCCACAAGCATGTATGTACAGAGTCTTAATGAAGAGAAATTCACAAAACTTTGATCCCCATTTATGCTCTAATGCCAGCAACACTTCACCATATAAAGGAAAGGTGGTAAGGAAAAAAAACAGAACTGTAGACCGCTGAGCCTTACATCAGTGGTGGGAAAATTGTTGGAGGGAATCCTGAGGGACAGGATTTGCATGTATTTGGAAAGGCAAGGACTAATTAGGATCGTCAATGTGGCTTTATGTGTAGGAAATCATGGTTCATGAACTTGACTAAATTTTTTGAAGAGGTATTTTGAAGAAGATTGAAGGCAGAGCAGTGGATGTGATCCATATGGACTTCAGTAAGGTGTTTAACAAGATTCCTCATGGTAGACTGGTTAGCAAGGTTAGACCACACGGAATACAGGAAGAACTAGCTACTTAGATACAGAATTGGCTCGAAGGTAGAAGTCAGAGTGTGGTGTTGGTGGAGGATTGCTTTTTAGACTGGAGGCCTGTTTTCATAATTTATATAAATGATTTGGATGTGAACATAGGAGGTATGGTTAGCATGTTTGCAGGTGATACTAAAATTGGAAGAGTAGTGAACAGCAAAGGTTACCTCAGAATACAATAGGATCTTGATCAAGATGGGCCAAGGAATGGCAGACTGAGTTTAATTTAAATAAATGTGAGGTGCTGCATTTTGGATAGGCAAATCAGAGCAGGACTTATACTCTTAATGGTAACGTCCTGGGGACTGTTGCTGAACAAAGAGACCTTGGAGTGCAGGTTCACAGTTCTTTGAGAGTGGAGTCACAGATAGATAGGATAGTGAAGAAGGCAGTTGATATGCCTGCCTGTATTGGTCAGAGTATTGAGTACAGAAGCAGAGAGATCATGTTGTGGCTGTACAGGACATTGTTTAGGCTACTATTGGAACATTGCATGCAATTCTGGTCTCCCTACTAGAGGAAGGATGTTGTGAAACTTGAAAGGGTTCAGAAATCTTTACAAGGATGTTGCCAGGGTCAGAAGGCTTGATCTACAGCAAGAGGCGGAATAGACTAGGAATATTTTCTCTGGAGCAACAGAAACTGAGGCGTGACCTTATAAAGGTTTATAAAATCTTGAAGGGCATGGATTGGGTAAACATGGTTGGGGTAAAAATGTCTTTTCTCCAGAGTGGGGAAGTTGAAAACTAGAGGGCATAGGTTAAGGTGCAGGTAGAAAGATATTAAAGGGCCTAAAAGGGAACTTTATCATACAGAAGGTGGTGCATGTATGAAATGAGCTACCAAAGGACGTGCTGGAGGCTGATACAATTACTACACTTACAAGACATCTGGATGGGTATATGAATAGGAAGGGTTTCGAGGGATATGACCCAAATGCTGGCAAATGGGACTAGATTTATTCAGTTGGACCGAAGAGTCTGTTTCTGTGCTGTATTTCACTATGACTCTATAACTCAGGCACACAATAAGCTGATCCAAGCCTTCACCTCAATTATCGGCAAGAGGTATTCCAGTCTATTTTAAGGCTTCATATACCTGCATCATGTATGCTGTATATCAAGGTGCTAATTTACAAGGGCTTGCAATAATTAAAATTTTTTTTGTTTGAAAAGTTGCTGCATAGAGTGTACAGTGCAAAAATAGCCATTTGGTTGAATGGGTCCGAGTTACATACCTAGCCTTTCCCCAACTACTGCATCTAACACCATCAACACAATATTCTGTGTCGTTACTATTCATGAGTTTATTCAGCTTCCCCATAAATACATCTATGCTATTCACTCTGTGTGAACTCTACATTTCAATCACTCTCTAGGGAAAGAAGTTTCTCCTGAATTCTTAATTAATTGGATTTCCGATGACTGTTATACTTATTGCCCATGAGTTTGGAGTCCTATCCAAGCAAAAATCATCTTTTCTTCATCTATCCCAGTAAACCCTTCTATAAAGACCTCTATCAAATCCAAACCAAAATCAAAACCGAAGAAAAGCCACATGCATCCAGTCATGAAACTCCAGCCATCATGATACAAGCTGAAGACCCCATAAGTAGCTCAGAAATATTATTTTTGCACACTTCCTTTTCTAACAGACAATACATAATGTTCCTTTAAATCAGCAGTGCTAAATGAATATTGTAAGGATACTTGGGCAGACTTCTGAGATCTCCTCCTCTTCTTTGACGTGGCTGACTTGACACCCACTGACTGAAACAACCAACAATGCATCAAACCACCTGTATGCAGACAGAAAATTGGATATTGTTAGAGCTGCCACTGACCTACAATAGGGAGCTCCTGTGAAAAATACTCAATTTCAATTCAATGACATTTTACTGTGTGAAAAACAGCTTAAAAGATGAATAACCATATCCCATATTTCTTGTCATTTTGGTCTTCTGGTGTGGACACAGATGATTCATATTAAGAGTATACATGGTGCAATTATAAAATTTAACTTTTACCTATGCACATTTATTTAATGGTTACTTCCTATAACCAGACTGGTCTGCTTTTGGAGCAATTGGGTATTCCCAGTGACAGATTATTCTTAATATGACAGCTACTGGGATGGATCTAAACAGACAACATGACTGCAGCTCTGTGGTTTAAAATACAGCTATCCTCATTCATTCTCTCACTCAGAATATAGTGCAGTGAAAACCATAGATATACAGTCAATAATGGATAGGAAATCCAGCCTGACCAACACATCTGCATAACAATACAATTGACTGTCAGAAAGGGTGAAAAATGCAGATTAAAAATCCAGGCCACTTAATGAAAAAGAAAATCTAATTGTGCATTTAGCATCCTTTCCAAAATCTGCAGCGCTTCAATCCCAGTTAGATGCTGGGCAACAGATTCTTTGACACCAACAGATTCAACAGCCTATTCCATATGGATGGACCTATGATCTATGCCTATTTAGAACAGAAGGGAGAATAAAGCAATACCTTTGAGCCCTTATGGTTTAATGTAGGAGGAACCAACTCCATCTGGTGCCCACCTGGTAACTCAGTATGGGATAAGTACAGGTCTCAGGTAATCCTTAACAGAGTGGAACAGACGGCCAACTTTTGGCCATCCTCATGGCAAAGGAGGGTGGGTGTCCAGCTCAGATAACCTGGTAGGGGTGAGAAGACCATCAGAAATAGGAACAGGAGTAGGCCATTTGGCCTCTTGAGTCTGCTCTACCATGGCTGATCCAACATTTCTTATCCCTACTTTCCTGCCTTTACCTCTAACCCTTGATTTCCCCAACCAAATCTTATAGAATCCCCACAGTGTGGAAACAGGCTCTTTGGCCCAACAAGTCCACATTGACCTTCCGAAGATTATCCCACCCAATCATTCCCCATTACCCTATATTTATCCCTGACTAGTGCACCCAACCTACACACCCCGAACACCATGGGCAATCTAACACGGCCAATTCACCTAACCTGCACATCTTTGGATTGTGGGAGGAAACCCGCGCAGACACTGGGAGAATGTGCAAACTCCACAAAGGCAGTCGCCCGAGACTGGAATCTAATCTGGGTCCCTGGCGCTGTGAGGCAGCGGTGCTGAGCCACCCTGCCACCCATTCAAAAATCCATGCCGTAGCAATCAAAAATCTATCTACCTCAGCCTTAATTATAAACAAGGACTCTAACCCCACAGCTCTCTGTGGCAAGGAGTCTTAAAGACTCGCAACCTTTTGAGAGAATTCTCCTCATCTTGGTCTTTAATTGGCATCTCTTTATTCTGAGCCTGTGCCCTGTATAGTTGTGAAATATGGGCACTGCATGGTTAAATTTCTAAACTAAATATTTCTAGAATCTTCCATTTCCTAGGCTCTCCCATGAAGGGAAGCATCCTCTCAGTATTTACCCTGATTCTTAATGCCTCTTAAGAATCCTATTTTTCAGTGAGATTACCTCTCATTCTTCTAAACTCCAGTGAGTAGAGTCTCAACCTGTTCAGCCTTTGCCTGTAAGTCAAACCCTCTATCCCAGGGAGCATCCCAGTGAACTTTCTCTGAATGTCCTCCAATGGAATGATATCTTAATTAAGGGGCTCAAAACTGCTCTCAAAAATCCAGATGTGGTCTCACTAACACCTTGTATAGTTACAGCAAGACTCTTATACTTCAACTCCCTTGAATAAGGGCCAACGTTCCAGTAACTTTCCTGATTACCCACCGCACCTGCGTGCTAGCTTTCAATGTCTCATGTACAAGTACCCACAAGTTCCACTGTGTTGTGGCTTTCTGCAATTTTTCTTGATTTACAATTCTTGTATTCTCTTCCAAAATGAACAACTTCACATTTTCCCACATTACATTCCATTTGCCAACTGTTTGCCCATTTACGAACATATCAAAATCTGGATGTTAAGTTAGCTCGCTGAGCTGGAAGGTTTATTTTCAGAAGTTTCGTCACCATGACTAGGTAACATCATCAGTGAGAGTCTCTCGTGAAGTACTGCTGGTATGTCCCGCCTCTCTATTTATAGGTCTTGGTTTCTTAAGGTGGGTGATGTCATTTCTGGTTCTTTTTACCCAAGGAAAGGTAGATCGATTTAGATCCTTTGTGTTTATTGATGGAATTCTGGTTAGAATGCCAGGCCTCTACTGTCAAAATCTCTTTCTGCAAACTTTGTATCCATTTTGCAACCTGCCTTTCCACCTATTTTTGTTTCACCTGCAATTTTGTCTCTCGTACATTCCATTCCTTCCTCTAGTCTTTAATATATATGACAAATAGTTTTGGTCCCAGCACTGATCCCTGTGGAAGTATTATTTGTAATACTTATGGAAGGTGCATTTCCAACATGACTGTGCACCTCAGAATACACTGAGTTACCATCCCTCATCTGCTTCAACAATTCAAGGCCTTAAGCTGTTCCATTCTGCCACAGCACAAGCTGAAATGGTCTGTTATTACGTTTGGTTCATTTGATCTTGGTTTCCAGATTCAATGCAACAGTAGCTACAGTGACATTCTAATGTATTAATCCCATTTGAAAACAATTCCACAAATTGCAACTCATTTTATAGTGAATAACCAATTTCAGAGCAATGCTTGCTTTTAAAAATATATCAAACAGAGAGAATGGTTTATTACCTTGAGTTCAGCTGTTCCCCCCCCCCCTTACATTTTACTGTCTTATTGTGTTATTACTATTTTGCTCCAAAATTTTAATCAGTATCTTAAATATATTATGAATTTATTTGTAGCCATAATTAAGACGGTTTGTTTATTCTGCTAAAGTGTTTGTAGAATATTAGAGTTCTGTAGATGATTATATTTATAATTATATCTAAATAACACAATCATCTGTACAGGGGGCAGGAGTGAGAAGTGTCTGAGGAGGATTCTGTGAGAAATCTACCTGCTCACTACAACTGAGAAGGGGATCGCAGAGGACACTGTGTCAAAGAA